>NW_024090884.1:0-23548 GCF_014356525.2 Nilaparvata lugens
AGGCAATGTGATAGCAGACTCTAGTATCGGACCACAAAAACAAAAGTATGCAAAAGTTTTTACAAACATTTGATGTTGCAGTCTTAAGGTTTTTATATCGCAAACAAGTAGGTCAGATAATCGAGTCCAGCCGTATGTGGTTCACGCCCACACCTCTAAAAGAATCACACCTACTTGTCTACCAAAAATCCAAAGTATTGGACAGCAAAAAAAAAATAAAATGCAAAATGGGTTAAAAGCCCAGAAGAAAACTATAACCTAATTACATATGGCTTATGGCACGATATGCAATGAAAGATGAGAACATGGGACATAATTTGCTCTGAAAAACCTAATTACCTAATATGATACCTGAAAAAAATAGACATGATTAAAATATGTAATACATGATGAAAAAATATACCGCAAGCAAACAATTATTTACACTACAATGGATAGATTTTAGAAAAGTTAAGTTTTATCAACAATTTAAAGATTGGGAAAATAAGCTACTATTTTAACTTCTAATATTATTCCAGAAGAATACAAATTTAAATGACTATGGACAAGATTGGTTGAGATATGCATCATAGAAGAATTTTACTGAACATTACACAAAGACAGGAAAGAATCGAAATTTGAAAAGATTAAGGGCCAAGAAAAATAGGCTACAGGAAAGAAAAAAGACACAATTATGGACTCTTACCATACACTGCGTAGCGATTATGCTATTCTGAATCCCGGCATAACACAGGATTCCTAATCATTGTGTGCTGGGGAATACCCTTTCATCATGTGATTCACAGTCATCATCTTGTAAATAAGCAACTTGAAACAACCTTTGAATACTAACACATCAATGGAGACTTTGCGTTTTGTTTTCTTCAAGAACATAATTTTATTCATGGGTTCATTTGTTTCAACAAAGCCATTCTGCTTACAAAAGTTAGTCATGTTCACTTGAGAATGCATTGCATACACCTTTCCAATTCTCAGTTGAAAATTGAACTCATCAACTTGACTCAAAGCAACATTCATTTTGTTTACATTGTTCCTAACCTCCACAGAAACCTGTCTCATGTAAACATTCACTTTGTTCATAGTTTTCCTAACCTTCAATGTAGCAATATTACTTCCATGATAGTTGACTTTCAGTGAAGACAACTCCCTACCTACTTCTTTACTCAATTCTACTATCTCATTAAGGTTGACTTTTTCAACAACAGTAACTAGGCCTACATTGTCAGAAACTTGAATGAGTTGATCTTGTATCTTAACACTACTATTATCATGCTTCAATTTGTTTTCATCTTCATGATTATCTTTCAATGTTTCATGTGCATCTTTCAATAGAAGGTTTATACTAGCCTGCTCTAGTCTAATGCTAGCAAATTCTTGCTTCATATCATCAAACCTAGCATTAAACTTAGCATTTTGCTCATCAATCTTGGCATTTTGCTCGTCAAACCTAGCATTTTGCTCATCAAACCTTTGTGTTAGGAATGCTATAAGATTTATATCATTTTTAATGTTTGCCATTTTGTAATATGCACTGATATCTATTCATTAAAACTTGATCTCTCTTGAACCGACTTCCCATTCAGCAGTATACCATTCATAACCTATCAAGATATCCATCCTACTAATAATTTTTCATAACCAGGGATTTCATGGTGTACCATTTGGGACATATTTATTTTGTAATTCGGTCCCACCACAGGGGTAACATTTGCCGTGCTACCAATTTCTCCTAATTCGGTTGGATAGCATTGTATCACCTGTTAACCTAAGGAAATTTATCGGCTCCAACGTAATAGATTCTTGATAAATTATGAATGGATCTATCGCCTATGAATGAGAAATCCAATTTTCAGAGCAAATGAACTTATAATCTTCAGATGAATTTTGGCAAAATATTACACAAATACACAAAGAACAATATCTCACAAGCCTAAGCATCTAGTCACTACGAGCTAATTACTTATCCAGATTATAGTTGAAAAACAGTGGCTATTGGCTTGTATACACAAATAACAATATATAGACAAAATAGAACACTATAAACTGTTTTAAACTCAAATTAAAACATTAATAAACTCACTTAAATAGAAAATTATTTAGAGAGCACAAAATTACAACACACACCAGCCAGCCATGTTTCAGAGAGAAGAAAAAATAAGAAAAACCTAGCTACCAGGAAGAGAGCAAAGCTTCTAGACACCTCAACGTTACGGACACGTCACCAACAAAATTATAAATTACAAGTTTAGAATTCACATTTTATATTTGTTCTCAATAAAACTTTATTTTGAAACTATTATTTTAAATTTTTATATATCATCTCTATTTAAATAAACCATTTATCTTTTTAATTCTGTCAACCCAGCCTCGGTGACACCATGGAATATGCAACAATCATTAACGATAAAAAATTCTCAGTCAAAAAGTTTGTCCATATATCGATGACTCTGATATTTACTATAAAGTTTCATAGATCTCGAATTGAAGATTCGATTCCAATCGAGAAAAATGTAATATTACAACATCAACTGTATAACGGTATCGTTCCACATTCAATATTTTTTCTTTATTGTTTTGATTTTAGAAATTCCAAATTAATTATAAATTAATAATGTTTTTTGAACTGTCAAATAACTTGTTTAAATAAAAAACAACACATTTCTGTCTAATGTTTTCTAAAATCATTGGCAACAAAGTTTATTTTAAATTTTTAAAATTGATTAAATGCTCAAAATTTCATAACCCTCCTTAATTGTTCTGTATTAGAATAGTTGTAGCATAACTAATTTTATAAATTAAATTTTTAATAATATATGTTAAAATTCACATTTAAATCTCACATTAATCTCTTCATTTCAATAAAATAAATCTGACTCCTAATATAAATGTTTTCCTTTCAAATTCCAAAGAACATCTAGTTGATAATATGAAAAAAACCAACTGCTTTTGCCCTACCATCAAATGCTACGCAACAACAATATTACAGTGTTCCCATATGGGAACTGGTGGATCGCCCCCTTTTATTACTCTTACCAAACAGGTCACCAATCATTTATTACAAATGATGGATACCACTGTTCAAACAATTTAATGTTACAATATATATATAAATATAAACAGGACACATATGACACGGATAGATTAAAAACACTTAAAAACTTACATTTAAACGAGAATTTTCCTGGTTGATTGACAAAGGGGGCCCAGCTCCCTGAAAATTCTTGTTTAAATGTAAGTTTTTAAGTGTTTTTAATCTATCTGTGTCATGTGTGTCCTGCACATCCATTCATAATACTAGCAGGTAACCCATGCTTCGCAAGAGTATATTTTAAAACTTGATGTAATGAAATCCAGAAGAATTGAAAATAGGCCTATAAGAATCCTCGGTTGATTGAGAATTTATAAGCAGCATTTCAAGTAAATCAGTCCAGTAGTTCAGACGTGATAATGCGTCAAACATAATTTCCCTATCCTCTACATGTGTGTGTACATCTTAAAGCCAGTTCTTTCCTCTTTTATAGTATAGAAGATGATAGATAGATGGATATATCATCCATTTATCTATCATCTTCTATACTATAATAGAGGAGATGGATGAGAATAAATTTTGAAAGGTTTGAGATATTGATGTGTGGTTTTCACCATACCTTTTCTCTGGAAATCCTGTATCGGAATCATGTATCGTATGACCACCTTTCAATTAAAAAAAGAAGTTGTATTCAAAATGGTGGTTCCAAAATGGCGGAAAAAATTTGGGTGCTACGGAAAACCTGTTTTTATCATTCAAAAAGGATCCCCAATCATACCTATCTTCTAATTTCCCTTTTAAGAGAAATGTTCTTCTGCTTCCTTACAACAACTAAAAGCATGACAAATAATTGAAAACTTGACAGACTGAAAACTTGATGTAATCAAATATTGAAGAATTTAAAATAGGTTTATAACCATCGTCCTCTGATTAAGCAAGAATCTATAGATGCAAAATTTCAAGTTAATCAGTCCAGTAGTTCAGACGTGATGATGCGTCAAACATAATTTTCCTACACTACTTTACACCTGTATACGTGTATAATCCAGTTCTTTAATATACTAAAATTTTTTAATTCTAACCATATGATTTGGTGATTTTTTTATGACATTGTATGTACTATTGATGAAGTTTGAACATTAATTCTGAAAAATCTAGAAGGAAAATTGAAATTTTGGCTTCCAGGTGCACGAGATTGATATTCTTAGAATCTATGTTCGAAATTAGGAGATCTAAATCATTCCCATTTTTCCTGTATGCGATCTACAAGTTGACATGTTTTTATGCAAACAAATAAACAAATGAACAAACACAACCCCACTCTCTCTTATTATATAGATAAAACTTTAAAGTGTTTTTGTTGTGGCCATTCTTGAATTGAGCACGTTGATGTAGCGCTGCTCTGTGCGGTGCTGCCTCCTGGTGGTGGATTGTCGAAAACTGTCATCAGCCCAGGCTTTCTTGTCAGTCGGGGGAAAAAAAGACTGAGTCAAGAGTGTACAAAGCCATACCATACCGGCTCACTTTATTTGTTATTTGTCTGGCCAGACATTATATGTCAATAATTGATTGAAGTGTTTAATGAATGTCGTGAATATTTGGGAGAAGCAAGGAGCAGTGAAATTGATATTGCCAAGCAGCTTGTAATCATCACCAGGCCACAGTATCAGAGTATCAGAAAGGTATTTCCTTTCCCAAAGGTATTTATCCTTCTCATTTCTATATTCCATCCTGTATTTTGATTCCAATACCTTATAATTGATAATTTGGCACATAAAAATTATGACTGGTGAGTCATAATTAGTCTATACTAATTTGAGAATTTCCATAGCTTTGTTCACAGTAAATATTTCTTTAAATTCCAGCTTGGCAAGTATTTTCATTAAATACAATAATAATTTAGATACAGTCCTCTCACTCTACAAAACATTTTTGGTCCTAACGAGCCTAATTATCATTGAATCAGTGAATTTATTGAATTTGAAACTTGCTTTTTCCATTTATTATTTGTATTTAGATGTTGGAATCTCTATTTCAATACACGAGTTTTTTGTAGGAAGAAGTATGAGAATAGAGAAGAAGTACTCGCTTTCTTTCAACCAAAGTGAATCGAGTTTGGAAGTAGAAGAAGAAGAAGAAGAAGAAGAAGAAGGAGAGGAGGAAGAAGAAGAAGAAGAAGAAGAAGAAGAGAGGAGGAAGAAGAAGAAGAAGATGATAATGATGATTCTCTCTCTCACACTTTCTCTAGGTGGAAGAAGAAGAAGGAGAGGAAGAAGAAGAAGAAGGAGAGGAGGAAGAAGAAGAAGGAGAGGAGGAAGAAGAAGAAGGAGAGGAGGAAGAAGAAGAGGAGGAAGAAGAAGAAGGAGAGGAAGAAGAAGAAGAAGAAGAGGAAGAAGAAGAAGAAGAGGAAGAAGAAGAAGAAGAAGAAGAAGAAGAAGAGAAGAAGAAGAAGAGAAGAAGAAGAAGAAGAAGAAGAAGAAGAAGATGATAATGATGATTCTCTCTCTCTCTCACACTTTCTCTAGGTGGAAGAAGAAGAAGGAGAGGAGGAAGAAGAAGAGGAGGAAGAAGAGGAAGAAGAAGAAGAGGAAGAAGATGATAACAATGATGCTCTCTCACTCTCACTCTCTCTCACTTTCTCTAGTTATGCTCCATTTAATCTATAGATAGTCACGGTCTATTTCAATTAGTCTATTACTGACAGATTTAAGTGAAATGTCCTTGGAAGTAGAAGATGGAGAATGAGAAATTCAATGACTCTAGTGCTGACAGATTAAAGTGAATCTATTTTGGATGTAGAAGAATGGAGAATGAAAAATCCAATGACTCTCCTGCTGACAGATTAAAGTGAATCGAGTTTGGAAGGAGAATGAGAAAAAGGATAGAAAGGTTACTATCAACAAGTGAAACGACAGATCTTACTGACAGATTTAACTGAAACATCTTACTTCCAACTGTGAGATTTTTACTGTGGAGAAGAAGAATGAGAAATCCAAGACTCTCCTACTGACAGATTTAACTGAAACATCTTACTTCTAACTGTGTGATTTTCAACCAAAGTGAATCGAGTTTGGAAGAATAGGAAGAAGTAGAAATGAGAAGTGTGTCTAACTGACAGATTTAAGTGAAACAATAATCATATTCAAAAAATTTATCATGCTATCATAGAGAGAACAGAGAAGAAATAGTCACTTTCAAAAAGAGGAAAGGAGAAGAATAGGAAGAAGTATGAGAATAGAGAAGAAGTACTCGCTTTCTTTCAACCAAAGTGAATCGAGTTTGGAAGTAGAAGAAGGAGAATGAGAAATTCAATGGCTCTACTGTTGACAGATTAAAGTGAATCGTGTTTGGAAGGAGAGCTTCAACTGAAACATTTTTGTCCAACTGACAGATTTAAGTGAAACGAGTTTCTCAGATTTAACCAAGTCATCTTTCTCTAACTCACAGATTTAAGTGAAACAATAATCACATTCAAAAAATGTATCATGCTATCATAGAGAAGTATAAGAACAGAGAGGAAGTCGCTTTCAAAAAGAGGGAGAAGTAGTGGAAAGGAGAAGTGTGTTCAACTGTCAGATTTAAGTGAAACGATATAATAACAAGCATCCAAAGAGAGGAAGAAGTATGAGAACAGAGAGGAAGAAGAGGGAGAAGTAGAGGAACGGGGAAGAATAGGAAGAAGTAGAAATGAGAAGTGTGTCTAACTGACAGATTTAAGTGAAACGATAATCACATTCCATCACGTACAATAGCTTCCAAAGAGAAGAATGAGAGGAAGAAGAAGTTATGAATGCATTCCGCTACAAGTCAAATTGCTAATTGCTTCTCTAGATCACGTACACACTATTTGCATGGTGAAATGAAACTTCCAGTGACAGGTTTTTTCTTAAGGAAATAACAGAACTGATGCATGCATCTAACTGACAGATTTTAACTGAATCATCATTCCTCTCTATGAACTTGTCATTACAGCAATGGTAAGTGGAAATCTAAAAACAAGTCAAGTAATACTGACAGTGAAGAGTGATTCTAAAATTTCAGCCAGCAACACTACTCTCTCAAGTATCCTTCTCACAACATCATTTGTATGGAGAAATGAAACTTCCAGTGACAGGCTTTTTCTTAAGGAAATAACAGAACTGAGGCATGTATCTAACTGACAGATTTTAACTGAATCGTTATTCCTCTCTATGGACTTGTCATTGCAGCAATGCTTAGTGGAAATCTAAAACAACTCAAGTAATACTGACAGTGAAGAGTGATTCAGTTAGCAAGCTTCGAGACATTTCTCACTTCTTTCTCACAACACCATTTGTATGGAGAAATGAAACTTCCAGTGACAGGTTTTTCTTAAGGAAATAACAGAACTGAGGCATGTATCTAACTGACAGATTTAACTGAATTGTTCTTTCTCTCTATGGACTTGTCATTGCAGCAATGGCAAGTGGAAATCTCAAAACAATTCAAGTAACACTGACAGAAAAGAGTGATTCTGAAATCTCACTCTATGCAAATTGGCTTGGAAACCATTCTTATCAACTCTCCTTCTCACTTCATCTAATGGAAGAGATTCAATTCATCTTGTTTTATTTAATTTGATCTTACTGTTATTATTTGTGGTAAAGTTTTTAAAGGACCAGTCATAAGAAAAAACCATGAAGCTTCACAATAGTTCTGCATCACCAAAATGGAGCATCATAGTTGAAGCAAAATTAGATGAAGTTGCACTGATGTAAAGATGTAGCTAAATAAAGAAAGCAGCATACTACTTGATTGTAGAAAGCAGATACCCATATTTGCAGATAGCAATATAGATGAAATTTTAATGATAGTACTTGAGCAAAGTGCATAATTACATTGAAGTGAAACAAAAAATCAGCGGTTCTGTTGATACACATGTTTACTGAGATGCAGTAACAAGAAAGATTTTCATCTCAAGAGATGTTCAATCAAATAGGAGAAATGTAAAAGTTCAAATAAAATCCATATATTGTTAAATGTAGAGAAAATACAAATGATTGAAAATCACATATCAATCATAATATTCTAGAGGGACATCAAACTCTCCATTCATGGAGAGTGAGCATGAGGAGAAAAGAATAATATTTTAATTTTTTATTTTGATATGACAGTGAATGACTACTTATTTAGAGATAAGGCAGAATTAGAGATAACACATACAAGTTATTCTGAGAAAGTACTTAAAGGTGATTGTTAAAAATGAAAAGCAAGTAGATTATTTGAGTAACAAATTAAGACTGGTAGTAATATTATGGAAGTAGATTTAGACAGAACTTTTTTCTATCAAAGGAAAAATGAAAGCTATTGATTATAGTTATATTTGAGTAATTATGCAAGTAGGTATTTAGATAAGTGTAAGACAACCTTGATGTATCCCTTCCAAGTCAAATGAACGTCATGATTCAGATTAAGTTGCTGAAAGCACAAGTGGCTATTGTTGAGAGAAGCAAAGCGATTATTTGATTTCAGGTGAGATGCATATAAGCTACAACTAGTTTTTTGAAAGCCACAGAGACATTCGGGGAACAGCAACTAGCAGAATTTGAAAATACAAATTTGAGAGAGAAACTTGAGTGTATTTGACTTGTGATCACAATCCCTTACACTGTCGAAGCCAAAAGATACTACTTCCAAGTCAAATGAACGTCGTGATTCAGATTAAGTTGGTGAAAGCACAAGTGGCTATTGTTGAGAGAAGCAAAGCGATTATTTAATTCCTCTATCAGGCAAGATGCATATCTAGCTAGAACTAGTTTTTTGAAAGCCACAGAGACATTCGGGGAACAGCAACTAGCAGAATTTGAAAATACAAATTTGAGAGAGAGAAACTTGAGTGTATTTGACTTGTGATCATAATCCCTTACACTTGGGAGATTTGTCTATCAAGAGGAATAATTTGTCTCAAATGCTATAAGGAACATAGATTCTCTATCAATTGAGTTTCTGTCACAAGCAAGGAAAACCTTTTATGGAATACTGTAATAACACCACAATGCTGGAAAATTAAGATTACAATATGATGAAAGTAAGATACTCTTTGCTTCAAGCAATCTTTTTGGTACAAATTTTTTGTTGTTAGCATCCTTTGTTGAACAATAAATATGTCTAGAGATTTGGTTAGTTATGAGTTAGTTCTATGTCTAGTTAGATGTACACTTTCAACATGAATTAGATTACAGTTAAGTACTCCAGATAAGTATGAATAGCTTTTTCATCTCACTACTCTTAACCCACAAAGTTAGAGTGAAAAAACACTATAATTTCATTGGCTTTAGCTGTTGTGCAATATTCTCACTCACAGTGTTGGATAACTTCTTCATTTTGGAGGAAAGTGTGATATTTCATAGTTTCTCAAGAAAGACTTTGAGAAGAATAGATTTATAAAATTAGAATCAAGCTGGGTGAAAAGATTCATGCATGAGGAAAGAGATACTGATGTAATAGTCAAGTGACTTATTTAGAAAATAGCATTGCTAACACTTTGAACTTACACCTCATGAAAACAAAAGCATATAGTTTTGACAAACAAACAGCAACTTTATTTTCTAAAATTGAATTTGAACTATGCGATACTTTGCTTGTTGCTGACATGGGTTAGAATCATTGTTGCAAATCCATATCAATGCCTACTGCGTTTTTCACGAGGTTAATTCCACATTCCACTGCTCTCACGCTTACATTATGGAAGAGGAACTTTGGATTATCAGAATCTGACTAATATACTTTAGTAGCTTTCAGTTTTTGATATAACTCCTCCAAAAAACTTGTTACATGCACTGTTATTGCTTACCTCTAAGATGATAAACTCAGTTGACTTGTCACTCTATAAGCTGCTGCGTTTGAATTCAGTGTATACTGAAATTTAATTCTGAAAAAACAGAACACCAGTCTCTCCTTGTTTTAACGAAAACTGTTATTTATTCTACACTTGTCGTTTTCACTCTAGAATGAGCTAACAAATAATATTAGTTGAATGACATAATGAAAAGAGATATATAACCTATAGGAAAATTTCAATGCAAAACCTGCGGATTACCGAATCTTGAATGATTTTGCTTCTTCCTTTATCAGAAATATTAGGAAAACTATACATTTATGTTGACTCAGTGCATAAATTCAACCTTGAATATGCAAGTATATTATCTGAAAGATTACAGAAACATGATGCATAACAAATAGACAGAAAACTTTCCTGTGTAATTACAAATATTACTAGTCTATGCTATTCTTACTCACAGCCTATGCTCCAAAATCCACTCAACTGAAGATCTAAAACTGAGTTTTTTTCATCATGATAACATGAGAAGCAGAGTTAGAGTGGAGGATAAGGAGGAGGAGGAGGAGGAGGAGGAGGAGGCGGAGGAGGAGGCGGAGGAGGAGGACACAGCAAATCAAAGGTTAGTTATTTGATGAAACTATTTGATAAATTATACTAATAGATCTGTTCACATTACAAGAGTTGGAAATTACTGATTCAGTTAATAGTTATTACTTGCATATTAACTTGTTGAATCACTGTTTGATTCTGTAATATGAAAGCAAGAAATAATAATACTCACTTTGAGATTCCATGTACTGGTAAAACACAACAAGAAACTCTCTCTCTCATATGCAAGTGTAGTGAGAGACAACCTTGGAAGATATGCTCCAATTATCCTCTCAGTCACATCTTACTTCAGACAGCTTCAGACATCAGCATCATGAATCTCTAAGATATAAGAACCCAATTCAACTTATACTGACAGATTAAAGTGAATCAATCCCAGACTAGTATAGATAAGAAACTCTTTTGTAGATGTGCTAAAACCCTATTACTCTTTAAGTTTCTCGTTCTAGAGTTAGTTGCAAGGATGTTTTCAAATATTCTTTCCAAATTCATGTTAATGCATAACAATATTAGCTACAACTATTGACAACTGCTTTTTTCATATCATATGCACTTCAAAAAATATTTTCTCAGTCTATATTCTGTAAATTCATTTATAATTTGCTGTATTGTATATAAGTGTAAAAAAAACCAGTATATATATATTGTAATCTACACAAATAAAGCATTCTCTCACCAGCTTTATTTATTCATTAGATAGAGCGAACAATACAATAGTTGGAAAAGAAAAAACAGGCTATTGCCCAAAACTTCTTCAATTTCCTGATTTTGTCACAAATCGTCCAAATATTATGTTCACTTCAATTTCAACATCAAATCTTCAATCTGAAACTATGAATCAGAATAAAACAAAGAGTTTCAAATTTAGATAAATTGATAATGAAACTTCCGTTAAAACAAAAACCAAACTTCAAATATTCATACTGTTTTTGTTAAGAAGTTTGATGAAATTCTATAGCAATGATTAAAACTTTCCTTGTCTGACAACTCGAGAGTTCTGCTCAGTTCACAGCAGGTACTCTTCTAATCACTTAGAAGTAAGAATATTGAAGGTTTATTGGAATGAGGAATCATTCATGTATACACTTGAAATTTATTTACACAATTCACTACAATTATTCAACATTTCCTCTTTGATGATGAGGCACAGATAGTTTATGTGCTTGATAATAGCAATGATAATCATGTTTATCGTTCAAATTCACTGTGTTTAAGAAAATGTCTTTTAGTTGTTTCACCAAATGATGAGTTGAATGTTTAATTGCAATTTCACAGGCAATTTCAATACACTGTTCTAACCTCATTTCCAATTCACTATCAGCTTGCATCCACTTGCACGGCTTCATGATGAGCGAATGAAGAAACATATGTCGGTACTAATATAGAGAAATTAAATGGTTCCTGGCCCTTCCCTTCAATGCAACATACATGAGCAGTATGATATTTCAATGCTTGCATACAATAAACACATTGAATTTCTTGTCCGTTATAGAAAAAGCCATATCTTGCAAAGTTTTTCTTTTCTGTATTTGAATAGAATTGACATTTTTTCATGCTAAGCATTCTATTGTTTTCGCACATGAAATTTGGAGATGAGTCCATATTTTTCATTATCAAAGTATTGTAATGAAATGCCGCGAAGAGCACACATCGACCGTGCGGATTGCGATGATGAATTTCACAGGCATTATAACACCAGGAACTTGTAAAGTAGTTAAAATTTGGTTTCTCAATTTCATCCGGTAAACAACATACGTTTTTGTGTAACCTTCTAAGAAACTTAGCTTTCTCTGTACCTTTTGTGTAGATTTTATCATATCCTTCAAGATAAGATATCAATAATTCGTCTGTATAAATAAAATTACCATCTTCCCAGCGTATTTTGTGATAATTGTTCTCTGCCCATGTTGCTTGCTTATGCAATTTATCATTCAATTCCGACTTTGCAAATGGTGACTTAAAATATAACACAACAAAGCTATTTACCTGATCTACAATCGCGATTTCTTTCAAAATAATCTGATTGAAATTCCCCTTGAACCAATGCATGTCGACTGTTGCAAATTTTTTACAGGAGGATTCCTCCTCTTGTGCTGTTTTGTCCTCCTCCATTGTCCTCCTTTGTCCTCCCTCCTCCTCCTTTGTCCCCCTTTGTCCTCCGTTCTGCTCCTCCTCCTGTGGTTTAGGTGTACTACATCTTGAGTGATAGCAGAAAAAGTCTTGTTCGGCGTTAAGATCACACTGTGTCCCAATAGAACACGTTTTCTTCTCAGAATCAGAAGACATTGTAGATGTTAACTGATCAAAGCTAAAACCTCAAAAGAGTAGAATTTGAAAAATGCAATACTTATATAGTCTGTGCTCTATCGAGAAATTACTGAACTTCCTTCAACATGGAAGTAAGAGGACCTCATTTTTCAAACATGAATCTTATCTTGTCAGTGTTTTTTATCATCAATGAGATAACGCATTTTAATATTTAACCAACCTAATGTATTACAGTAGCAAAGTTGATGCATTTCATTTATTTACAATATTGCACACATACACTTATATGTTTTGATCTTTCTTTGTCAATCCTGTTCTAAGCCTGTCTCATCTGCAGAATCTCGTAAAAAATTCCAGATAAGTTGATTTAATTGTTCTTCTGTTAAATGAGCATTGTTTTCTATTATAACCTTCTTAATTCTATTGATAGACTGTTTAAGAATTGCACACTCACATTTCCATGAGCCTGGGATATCACCATTCCCCCAGAATCTATGATATGATGTACCATATAAATCACAAACAAGAATATGATCATATCCATCACTGAAGCAAGAACCTAATTTTTCATAATCTCTCACAAAAGTTAAATATTGTAGATTTGTCCATCCTTTTTCTGCTAATCGCTGCAATATATCTAGGTGCGTGTCCAAGAGTTCACTTAATTTATATTGATAACTCATTTTTTCTAAAGGAACAGAATGGTATTCACTTAATTGATTAAAATGTCTATCTATAATGAATTGAACGCACAAATCTGAAGACTTTAACTCAGACTCCACTGAAGCCGCACCAAACACATTATCCATCTCAGTACAGTAGCTTGATGTTGTATCAGCAAAGACAAGTTGATCTAGCTTATTATTATTATTATGAAAAGCACACTCTAGCGATAATTTATTGTACTTTATAGCACTCTAATACAAAGTTGGTATGTTCTAATCAAAAGGGAATACAATTTTATATTGTCAATAGAGACTTGTCAAGTATGTTGTAATTTTTGTAGAAATTGCACATTCATAAATCTATCTCTTAGACAAACATCGGGAGAAGCGTTTTATCACTTGATATAGAATAATGTTTGATTTCTTACTAGCAAGGTTTCCTGCAACAATATTGTGGTTTATCCCAATTCCTAATCTTATTTCGTACATTCCAATATTCTTTCCGAAGCAATATGGAAAAGTAATAGCATATCATAAAGAGAAGAAAAAATAAAACTCTCCATACGATTATCTCCCTTGCACACTGATAAAAATTGATTGTTGCTAACACTTGTGGAAAGATACAATAAGTTGAGGTGAGCATATGCATACCACATAATTCTATTTGAGTTCATGCAGTGCATCAGTCTATTCTACAGAGTGAGAGTTCACTTTCACTTTCTTCAATATTCATTTTATATTGTTGACTAATCGTTCAATTAATGACATCATCTACTAGCTATGATAAATCACTCAGACAGAATATTATTTTTCTTCCCACAGAAAACTAGCTATTTTCCATTAAACATTATAGCTGCTGAATCTATCCAACAGTTGTGCTGTCTCGACTGCACACTCTGTGTGCTTCTCCTGACATTGAGTTGATGATTAACCAGCAGAACAAGGTAAGGATAAGGATCAAATATTTAATATATATACATTTATTTAGATGCACAAGATTTTTCTAAGCAATTCACAAATAGTAATTAAGCTGAACAAACAATAGTTACTCAATTTATACTAATTTCAGATCAGTGAATTTGTTTCGAATCGTAAACTATTACAGTTTTCATTCGAATCTCATTAGTCAACTTATTAGGAAGAAAAAAAAATCTTCTCGCTTTGTCCTTACAAATAGAAACAAGAATCGTTATTTGGGATAAAGTTATTCAGGATAATGTGAATCTTTTTGGAAGAAATAATCACCACCGGAGAATGATTGCATTGAAACATTGCTGAAATTCCAAAATTTGAATCAACATCTAAGAGGAGTGAGAACATGCAAGTTTGGTTTTGTTAAATATTATCGTACACACACAAAAAGAATCTTTTCACAACAGAGATTGTTTTAGGAGAGGAGTGTACGAGTTGTACTGATAACACATTCAGTAAGCATTAGGCTGTAGTCACTACATCACTATGTGTTAACATATTGTTCACAGATTTCAATGAAACATTTAAGTTGGGTGAATCACTCGATAATTTCGGTGCATTTTCATTATTTCTACCTTCGGATAATTGTTTCTTCTCCTCTGCTTTTTCTATTTATACATTATAAATCATCGCATATTGTACACCTTTAATTGTAAATAGTTGCATTTATTAAAGCACTTAGCTTGTTCTTCCCTTTCAGTCTCAATCCTCCCTCACAATGATAACACACTTTTTTCCCTGTATAGATGAATCCTACCTCACTGAGTTCGTTTGATGGAAATGGACCCATGTAGCAGAGCACTTGAGAATTTGAGGTAAACAGCTGGTTGAATTTTTAAAATATTAAGTTTCTCTGTGATTCCAACAATATCAGTACATTCTCGATTATCTCTTTTTAGCATTACACCATATTTAAGGTTGTAATCTCGATTGCTATCTACATTAGATATAGTTACATTTCCAATAGATAGTTTACAGCTAGGTGATGATCACGTTGGATTAGAGTCCAACCAACACTGTAGAACGCGCACCGCACTATATCATTCATTTTTGTGAAGTAAAACCATAGACTAAGCATTTCAGAAACACTTATAAATGGTACTCACCAGCATTCAAATGTTGATTCAAATTTTGTTTTCTGCACACTATACGTTCTTGATTCTTCACAATTCATTTTTTTACACAAAACTTTTCTAATATAAAACACAATTTCAAATATCGATTTTAAGCTAGACAAACACTAAATCATCATTCAAGGATTCAATATCCATTTCATCTCTTCTCCCACCTGCTGCCAAGATTGAATTAAAAGTGTATTTGATAGCATACGAAGTAGATGGCTGGACAGTCTTCTCTACTTCCCTTCAATATTTGCAATAAAGACTCTACATTCAGTTTGGTTCTTATTACTTCGTTTCTTATGTAGTCCAACTTGGTGTAACATTTAACTGCTCGAAGGAACCTCATTTCAGGTGCATGCAAATACACTTCCATAAGCTATTTTTGGTTCAGCAATTAGTCTGTAGAGCTTCATCTGATTGGTTTGTCTTGTATAAACTCTTTATCATATGCAAACGATACTGTTAAACACAGAAGACCAAGTTCAATTTGCACTTTTCATGTCAAATAGGATTGGTATGGACTTTGACATGATGAAAAAAGAAAAATTCAAGCTCATAGCGTTTAAAGGAAAGTCATCAGATAGATCCGAGATAGTGCTTGAGAACCAAATTTTGTAACAAATTAAATGCTTCAATTACTTGAGATGTCATACAGACAAGGAAAGGTTTAATCATTGCTATAGAAGTTTCATCAAACTTCTTAACAAAAACAGTATGAATATTTGAAGTTTGGTTTTTGTTTTAACGAAAGTTTCATTATCAATTTATCTAAATTTGAAACTCTTTGTTTTATTCTGATTCATAGTTTCAGATTGAAGATTTGATGTTGAAATTGAAGTGAACATAATATTTGGACGATTTGTGACAAAATCAGGAAATTGAAGAAGTTTTGGGCAATAGCCTGTTTTTTCTTTTCCAACTATTGTATTGTTCGCTCTATCTAATGAATAAATAAAGCTGGTGAGAGAATGCTTTATTTGTGTAGATTACAATATATATATACTGGTTTTTTTTACACTTATATACAATACAGCAAATTATAAATGAATTTACAGAATATAGACTGAGAAAATATTTTTTGAAGTGCATATGATATGAAAAAAGCAGTTGTCAATAGTTGTAGCTAATATTGTTATGCATTAACATGAATTTGGAAAGAATATTTGAAAACATCCTTGCAACTAACTCTAGAACGAGAAACTTAAAGAGTAATAGGGTTTTAGCACATCTACAAAAGAGTTTCTTATCTATACTAGTCTGGGATTGATTCACTTTAATCTGTCAGTATAAGTTGAATTGGGTTCTTATATCTTAGAGATTCATGATGCTGCATGTTCCTCCTGCCTTCTTGAAAAACAAACCCCTTCCAAAACTATTCTCCATGTTTGGAACTATCCAGAAGGTCTTTGGTCTCATATCCATGTTGATTTCCTTGGTCCATTCAAGTCCAAAATGTATCTAATTGTCATTGATGCTTATACCAAATGGCTTGAAGCCTTATAGGTCAGCTCGACCTCTGCCAGTCAAACTATCAATCATTTGCATCAATTATTTGCCAGATTTGGCTTGCCTAAGCTCTTAGTCTCTGACAATGGTCCACCTTTCACCTCTTCAGATTTCAAGCACTTCTTGAGCATGAATGGTATCAGACACTCTCTCATTGCACCATATCATCCACAAACCAATGGGTTAGCTGAAAATATTCTGTTAAGCTTATAAAAAATAAATTGAAATGTGCTTCACTTGAAAATGAAAATTTCGACATTGCTCTATCTCGGCTTTTGTTCTCATACTGTACTTCAGTACATGCTAGTACAGGGGAAACTCCAGCAAAATTGATGTTCATTCGGCCCTGTTGGACATGTTTCGACTTATTACGCCCTGACCTGCAGAGCATGGTTAATGCTAATCAATCCAAGCAAATTAGTCACTCTCATGGTTCTCAACCCAGAGAGTTGTTCAATTGATCAGCCTGTTCTGTGCCGAGACTACCGATCAACTCACCCAAGATGGGTTGAGGGGACCATTTTCAAACAGCTAGGCCCTGTAACATACCTCATCAAATTGAATAATTCCAACATGATTTGGAAACGTCATATTGATCAAATTTCACAACATGTGCCCCAATTGTCACATGCTCCTCCTGTTCCAGTAACACCTGCTGTACCTACCCCTGTACCTATCCCTAATCAAATACCTGTACCCAACACTGTATCTGAAGGTACTACCTCAACTGTACCTCACCCAATCCCTCAATCCCCTCCACCAACTACCTCACCAATACTTGGAAAGCGATATCCACAAAGAAATAGGCAACCAGTTGTAAAACTGAATCTCTGAATTGATTCATGTAATGTTTTCTTTATATTCTTATATCATTTGTATCTTGGATTTTTTTTATCTTCATTTTGTATTGCTACCTAGTTCTATTCCTATTATTTCATGTGTTTTTCAGTATTTCTCCAATTTTGAGGGAAGGATTATGTAATGTATTGAGTACTCTATGTGTTCTCTTGGCCCTCGATGCTTGAGGCTCTGTTTGTGTGTGTGCCTTGCAATGGCAATCACTTGATGTGTTTCCTAACAATTGTATCCTGTATCTTAACAGTTGAATATACTCACTATTAATTATATCATGAGGTTTTTTTCTTTATCAATACCTGAAGTAAATACTTTACAATATGTTAAATGACTTGGATTCAATAAATCTTATAATTCATGGGTTGAAGGTGATGATATAACATAATATAATAAAATTGAAATTGAAACAACATTGATCAAAACTACCTGTCATAAATTTTGATAAATTCCTTACTAAGAAGAATATCAATTATCACAGACACAGCAAACTTCTACCAAATTCTATAAGATGTATTGTTTTGGCCCAAGTAATTCTGGGAAAACAAATACAGTATTTATTCACTATTTGCACAGAATTGTGTCAAGTTTTCAAACTTGTATGTATTTACCAAATCACATCAACAAGATAAATACCAACTTTTAAAGCAGATTATGATACAAATACCTGAAATTGACTTCAACATGTATCAAGATAATGATGAAATACCACACCCAAATTATGCACACCCAAATTCAGTTATGATTTTTGATGATATTGTATGGAAAATCAACAGAATATCTGCAACTATTCCAGTATGGGTAGACATAATGATATTGATTGTTTCTACATTTCTCAAACTTATTCCAGTATACCCAAGCAGTTGATTTATGATAACACAAACTTGATTGTTCTATTTAAACAAGATAATTGTAGTTTAACACACATATATTTTGATCATATTTATCCTGATATGAATGAGAGATAATTTGAAGAAATGTGTGCACAAGCTTGGAAAAAATAATAACACATTTCTAGTTATAAACAAAGAGTGTACTAGAAGTAATGGTTGATATAGAATTGGTTTTAGTAAATTTATACAGTAATATAAAATTGTATAGGAAAGATTTGAAAGAGTTGAGTGCACTCAAGAAAAATATTAAACAACTGCATGATTCAATACTCCAAAAGCACCGTCAATTATCAGGTGATGTAGCAAGTGAGGAGGAAAACTTTCAAAACAATTTAAACCTATTACAGAATCATTGAAACAACCTTTTCTAGAAGCAACTATTAAAAAGGAAAAAAAGAATTGAAACAAAAAAAGAAGAAGAATTAGATGATGAAGAATTGGATGATGAAGAATTAGAAGATGAAGAAGAAAATAGAGTAGATGATGATAATGATGGAGAAGTATCAGTAGAAGAAGAATAAAAAAAACATGCTTAAAGAAATATATTTGATACAAGTCTTCAAAGACTGAAATCATCTGCACTTAGGTGTAGTGTATCTACTTATATAGACAATTTTATAAGATCAACAAAAAGAGGTAATATATATGGTGTTCACTTCAACCCTGATATTGATGAGTGGCAAATTGGTGATAAAGTAGTAAAATTTGAAAATGATATTATAATTGATAACCAACATTCATTTACTCTCACACATGGTCTATTGGAATTACTATTCAAAGCAGTACCAGATACATTTATTTATGGAAGGAAAGATTTAAAAACCTATAAAGGAATACTTGAAATAACTAGAGTTCATCTTGATAGTTTGGGGCATGTTAAAATGAATCATGGGTATAAATACACAAGTATAATCCAAACTTTATTTCCTCCAAAGATATCTAAGAAGAAACCTATCTCTGGTGGAGGAGGAATGCATGTGGAAGGAGTAGAAGAAGATATGAAAATTGAATTACCAAAAAAGAAAATTAAAAAGAATTATGTCTATTGGGATGATCTGAATGAATTATGTAAAAGATTAGAGTTGTTAGTAATTCTAAACTAGCAGGACACACTGGACACAATTCTGAAATGGCATCTATTATTGAAGAGTTACATGAATTGGAATAACTATTGGTGGAAATTTAGTATAAAAAATATAACTGTTCTTGTGCATGTCTATTGATGAATTTGGTTGATATTTGCATGATAGTAATAATAATGATATTAATATTGAAATTAAAAATTTAATTCAGAACTTTATAAGGATTATACAATTCATACCATTAGCTGCTCATAATATACCAGAAATTGATCTTGCAAAGAATGATCAATATAAAGCAATGTCAGATCCACAATTATTATCAAAGTATTAAAAGTATATAAAATATAGTTTGTTGGAAAAAAAATGATTCATATTATCTACCACAGAATGTTGATCTCAATGATAGGAAAAAATGGAATAATTCAACTGATCCAAACTTACTCCAACAATTCCCACCCTCTTCTAAAAATAAATTCAAATTTTGTTAAAACAACATGTAGGAAAAATGTACTGTAGATGTGGGTGAGTACACCTAGAAAAAAATTGTAGGTTTGGTTACCCAGAACCAATAATTTTTTACTATAATATAATAATAATAACTGGTATGGAGAGTTTTCAAAAGACACAAGCTTTTATGCTAAATGTCTCCTATAAAGATGGAAAAAAAGAGATACTACAGATCCAGATAAAATATTTCAAAATTGAAACTAATTGTACTTGATATCTGTTTAAAAGAAGCTGAAAAATTCAATAATAATATAAAATGGTATGTTGCTTTCAAATTGAAACTGAAGAAATTAGTTGGAGATTATGAAATGAATAGTTCACCAACCTTTCATGGAAGAACACAAACAATTCTACAAATTCAAGATAACATGAATGAATTTAATAATCAATGGCTTGAGATTGAAGCTAATATGTGGAAGAAAATAGATAGATTTATACAGCATGGAAGTGGATGGGTAATTGATTCGGTTGAATCTTTAGATTTGAATATTGTAGGATATTATCCCATTAAGGAGCATAGTTGATGAGAAAAAATATATATATATAATAAAAATGATAAAGAAAAAAAATTGGTGCTGGGAAAAAATATTATTGAAAATATTAAGAAAAAATTAGGATCTGGTATAATTGATAGTGTATTGAACAAAGCAATTGACTTCCTACCTGTTGAGCTTCATATCCCCGGCTACAATTTTTGTGGGCCCAGCACCAAACTTGAGAAAAGATTGAGAAGAGGAGATAAAGTAATAAATAAATTGGATGAAGCATGTCAAGCACATGATATTGCATACAATGACCCTAATCAGAATAGAATGGATGCTGATAGAAAGCTAGCTGCACTTGCTTGGAAGAGAGTGAAATCCCCTAATGCAAGTTCAGGTGAACGCTCTGCAGCATATCTTGTCAC
The DNA here is from genome assembly GCF_014356525.2 of Nilaparvata lugens. Taxonomy (NCBI): domain Eukaryota; kingdom Metazoa; phylum Arthropoda; class Insecta; order Hemiptera; family Delphacidae; genus Nilaparvata; species Nilaparvata lugens. Next base: position 21,210 of record NW_024090884.1, read on the forward strand.
AAATCTATTGAATGCTAAAACTAAATTTGGTGGTGGACTATTCTTGAAGCCATACAAAGGTTGTGAAATTGAGAAATTAAGAGAAAAAAAGAATACTCAAAAAAGTTCAAATTCAAATTCAAATTGTTTTATTCATAAAATATTACATATTCACAAAATATAAAAGTGTTATAAATTACATGAATAAATTCTCCCTGCCTGGATGATTTGTCCGTGTGCAGGGAGGAGTCGCAAATTATCAGACAGAGGGCAAACACTAGCAATAATAAAATAAATTACAAACTATGAATAATAAAATAAATTTGAAAGAATAATAAGAGAGTTTATTTTAATAATAAATTTTAAAACTAAAGATAGAAAAAAAACAATAAATAAAATAAAATAAAAGTGTCAGCTCGACGGCATTTAAAGGGCTGAGTTGGGAGTAATATAGCTTTATTAGTGTGGTACTGTGTGTAATATTTGAATGTTATTCTGTGTTCAGAACTAGAAATATTCATCTATATGGAGAATGTAGAAGAGCCTCTGCAGCATCTGAACCGATGCAGAGCAGCCACCCGGTCACTCTCCGCTTGTAGACGGCAACGCTAACGCCCTCAGTAGTTGAAATCTCGGCCGGTACATTATGGTAAAGCCAATGGGCTAAATGAAAACAGTTTCCAAGTTGAATTGAATTACTTAAATGGGGAAATTGAATATATAATCTGTATGTAATCTATCTATATGTAATCTGTTTCTAAAGGGATATAATGTTGAATTTCATTGAAGACAAAGTTACTTTTTTTTATAAAGACAAGTAAAGTTTTTATAAATAATTGTTTTATATTCAATACAGGGAATTCTTGGAAAAGTAAATGTGTTGGATATCTATGATTTTTGGCCAATAGTGTTTTAATAAGTGCTCTCTGTGAGACTGTGACAGGACTCAGGACACCCAAGGAGGCACCACCCCACCAAGATGCCATACTCAAGCAATGCCTGCACATATGCATAGTAGACAGAACGACAGTGTCCAGGACTCAGGAACCTTCCTAGCTGTGCAAAAGCATAATTCATTTTACGCAACCTCTGCCTGAGGTACTGCACATGAGCCACCCAACTCAATTTGTGGTCGAATATTATGCCAAGATATTTGTGAGTTAAGACTTGTTCTATCTCAGGACAGTTACAGTCATTGGAGAATGGGTCACCACATGAATGCATCCTGAGCACCCTGGCCTGGGGCTATTACGAAGGAATATAGGTAGACACTTGGATTTCAAAATATTAATTGACAACACATTGTTGTGAAACCAATTTTTTAGTTTAAGGAGATCAGAGGAAGCATTATTGAATGTTTCAGTCCATGTGCAGCCTGTAGACACAAGTGCCGTGTCATCGGCAAAGAGGAATAATTGACCATGTAGGTGCAACCTGGATATGTTATTGATGTAAATGAGGAAAAGTAGGGGGCCCAAGGTACTCCCCTGCACCACTCCATAATCAACTGCAATAGAATCACTGTCTGTGCCATTTAATGATATAATGAAAAGAAGTGTAGAAATGGGAAAAACATTAAGTAAATCTTAAAAAAAAACACTATTCTCAAATATTGAAATCATAACTATGCAAGAAACTCAATATACCCCTTCATGGTGTCTATATGAGAGATAATTTACCAGAAACACCATACAAAGATTGAGAAATTGGTGTAATAAATTTAGATGGAGAAAGTGGGATTGGGAGTCATTGGACTTGTTATATTAAACATCGTGAGTATTTTGAGTTTGTGAGTATTTTGATAGTTTTGGGAATTTATCACTACCACTATAATCAATAGATTATATTATGAAAGGTGTGAGAATATTTTACAACTATAATATATATCAAGAAATGAATAATAACTCAGTAGTATGTGGTCATTTATGTCTACTATGGCTTTATAAAAAATATATCATAAATAATCATGTTTACACCAACAGCAAATCAGAACCATTGGTTTGTTAAATTTTTTCACCAGTTGATTTAGATAATTCTAGCAACTATGAAGTGGGACTAGTGAATTTATACAGATACAATACAATTCCAAATATTGAAACCAATATCAATGATAAATGTATTTATAATAAACAACAGGTACAAATACCTGAAGGATCATATGAATTGGAAGATATTCTAACTTATATCAGAGATAAACTCAATCTTACAAGCAATCAATTGAAAATTGAAGCAAATAATAATACATTACAATGTGATTTGTATGCAGACAAAGAAATTGATCTCAGTATGTCTGATAGTATTGGTCCAATTCTTGGCTTTCAACACACAAAGTTATCAGCAAATGAATGGCATATATCTAC
>NW_024090885.1:0-24132 GCF_014356525.2 Nilaparvata lugens
GGTACACAATCATCTCTTCCCATCTCTATCATTCTCATCTGTCTATCCTATCTCATCTCTCGATCTATCTCCTTCCCTTCTCTCTCTCCTCTCTCTCTCTCTCTCTCTCCATCTCTCTCTCTCTCTCTTCTCCTCTCCCTCTCTCTCTCTCTCCTCTCTCTCTCTCACTCTCTCTCTCTATCTCACTCTACGACAGTCTATTCTAGTGCTGAAGATCGGGTATCCTCGACACCCTCTCTGAAAATAGACTTCTAACGGTCCAAACTCCACAGTTTCATGTGAAAAAATCTGGTGTGGTACACTCACACAACTTTCCTTGCTCATTCTTCTATAAGCCTCATTCTTAAACGAGGATAATTTAGGGGAATAACATTATGCCGATTGGCGGCTAAATAATTAAAACTACGATTATACTATTGTTATTGTGTTCAGAGTACATTTTCCTTTGTTTGAATTATGAAATTTGAGGTTTTTTTAAAAGTTGTCAAAACACCTATTCCACAAATAAACTATGTGCTCTTTTGAATAAACTGCTCTACCTTCCTACTTCACACACGAGTAGGAGGTTACAAAGTGAATTTCTCAAGGATGGGGTGGACCCCCTGTTAGTTTCTCAGGGAGGAGACTCATGCCAGTTAATAGAGCTGATATATAACTCTATACAGGGAATGGATTTGAAAAAAATTGTTCGAGTCATTTTAGAGAAAAACGTGACAGAAATTTAATAAAATTCATTCTTCTCAAGAATATTACGGAGCTTCTGCAATTTTCCTAGAAATGAGACTCATGTCAGTTGATAGGGCTTATAAATAGCTATCTAGGGTATAATTTTGAAGAGAGTCGTTTTCGAGAAAACCGTGAATAACATGGTTTTTTAGCCATTATCCGCCATTTTGAATTGAATTTTATTGAATTTGTTATTGTCAGATCCTCATGGTATAAGGACCATGGACCTTAAGTTCGAAATTTCAAGTTAATCGGTTAATTAGGAATGGAGTTATCGCGTTCACACACACACACACACACACCAAACACACACACACACACACACACACACACACACACACACACACACACAACACACACCACACACACACCACACACACACAACACACACACACACACCACACACACACACACACACACACACACACACACACACACACACACCACACACACACACACACACACACACCACACACACACACCACACACACACACACACACACACACACACAAACACCCCAAAATCATGTTTTTGGACTCAGGGGACCTTGAAACGTATAGAAAACATGATATTAGGGTACCTTTAATTTTTTTCGAAAGCAATACTTTCCTTACCTATGGTAATAGGGCAAGGAAAGTAAAAATTACAGTAGTACCTCAACTTTCGCATTTTTCATCATATCTCTTGCTCAATATTATTATAGTACTCTTTTGTTTTATAATATTCATCATGTTATTTTACTCTTACTGGTAATTATTTTCAACGCTAGAACATAAGATGAATTTGTTTTGTTAAACACATGAATAAAGGACAATGAATCCTATGTGATTCGAAATCATGATCCAGTCAGTGAGTTAATCTATATATATAAAAGCGAAATGGCACTCACTCACTGGCTGACTGACTGACTGACTGACTCACTCACTCACTCGCAGAACTAAAAATCTACTGGACCAAAAACGTTTAAATTTGGTAGGTATGTTCAGTTGGCCCTTTAGAGGCGCACTAAGAAATCTTTGGCAATATTTAACTCTAAGGGTTTTGTTTTAAGGGTTTAAAGTTCGTCTTTTAGCATGTATATTCTTCTTCTCCAATCTCTTAATTATAATTGGAATTTCTATATCAAATGTTACTATAGAACTATAATCTAGATAGAGTACCTCTTTCGAACAGTTGTTAACTGGCAACTAAATAATAATTTTTCAGGTTGGCATTAAGTTGAGTTGACATTGTTAGGTTGGCACCAAGTTGAAGATTTAAATGCATTTATCGCGGAAAAATTGATTGGGCACTGCTACTTCAATCCTGGGAATATTATATTACTAGCCGTCAGGCTCCCTTCGCTCGCCATATCCGTTTAGCAAGACGTTTAGTCTGGACCCCCGACTGGATTCTCCTAACATATGATGAAAATGCTCAAATGAAAAATGCCTGCTGTTCTCATTCCTGAACGATCCAGACGGTGGTCCAGGAGGCTCCGCCCCCTGGCTAGACGGATATGGCGAGCGAAGCGAGCCTGACGGTTAGTACTTTATATTTTTCACAATTAATATAGTTTGCAATTCGTCATCTGATATCAAAACTTGATGCAACAGATGATGGGTTGTAATGGATAGAGGAATTCAAGAATAAAGTATCTTCATCTCTATTAAATGAAAATAAACTCTTGCTCTCCCCAAAAAATATCAGTTTGACGATAACCTTCATCTCTAGTAAATGAAAATAAACTCTTGATGTCAAAAAACATCAATTTGACGGTAACATTCATCTATAGTAAAATGAAAATTAACTTTTGATCTCCAAAAAAAAATTAATTTGACGATAACCTTCATCTCTAGTGAATGAAAATGAACTCTCGATCTAAAAAACATTAATAGATGATTGCAAGTAGAAGACTTATTTCCTTCACGGACAATAATGTAGGAATTTCCTTTCCTTAGTATTTTAGTAGGTCCGAGAAGGTTTCTGTTTTTTTAAGTAACGAACCATTCCCTTCAAATGGAAATTATGCAATAAACAAAAATAAACAATTGAACTAATCAACCGTTAATAATCACACAAACCCAAACACGCTTTGAATTTGTTTATTTTTGAAAGAAGAAACGTTTCAAAAACAGAGAATCTTTCTTTTTGGAAAATTTACTCCACTTGGAGGGATAGCTTCCGGGTTATTCTCAACTTATAGACGCCGTTTGAAGTTCGATTAGATTACATGGCAAGTGGATATCGTATGAGAGGCTCAATTTTTTTAAATCACTTTTTGTTGTTACAAAGTGTTCTCTAGCATGGAAGGGTATTCAGAGCAAAGGAGAAAAGTTATAAAGGGATAGAAGAGGGAGAAGAAATGTGTAGAAGAAAGGGGGTAGAAGAGAAAGAATAAAACGAAGACGCATTACGAAGGGGTCAGTAGGAAGGGTGGGAGAAAAGGAAGTAAAAGAAGAGAGGGTAGCATTCTCCGCAATGACAGGTCTTGTACAAAGGAATAATCCGGTGAAAGAAAAGTAGATGGAAAGGATCGGAACAAAGGGAGGAAGTTGAAAATTTACAAAGCAATTCCAAACCCTTTTGAAAATGTCTTATCCCAGGGCTAGTATCACTTGAAGCATAAAATGCATTGTTCTGCCTTGCATAAGACAAGAATGTTGCAATAAGCCAGGGTATAAAACAAGCTTATTGATTGTATGACTGTAATGTCAGTTGAGAATGGATTTTGAAATTCATGCAACATTCTTCTTCCAGTATTTATACATTTGTTTCTAATTTTCGAAATGTATTTATTAATATTGAACATGGCTCTTAAATGGTTTTATTTTATTAAACTTGAAAATGGCTTGGAAGCCGAAACTATTTGTTTTTTATATAAGTGTTCATATAAAAAGTTTTGAGAAAGAAGGGTACAATGTGATAACTTCTATATGAAATAACAATTCAATCAGCCCTATTAAAATACTTCATTATTATTATTAAACGAAAATCCAAATTAAATGTTGTAATCCACCCCGAAAACTCTGCTACTGCAAATATTGACAACAGGGTAAACAGCTTGATGGAAATCTACGATAAATCTGGGAATTTCAATACAAATATTGCATTATAATTAAAATCTTTTTATTCAGCTGAAAAAAATCCATGATAAATCAAGGATTTCTATCCAGTTTTTACTACTAAGCCAATCAGTAGCATTAAAAAAACTCAAGAAGAACTGCAATATAATTCAATCCGCACAACGTCTGCATTGTTTCTAATTATTTATCACAGAGCAATAATATTGATGATTGACGATTCTCGCAAAGATAGCGGCAAACGTCTGATATAGCTGACGACTGCAATAGACAAGTTATAAATTGACTGGTGATGTAAACCAGAGGGCTCACTGGTTCTGCCTGAGGGAGAGAGAGTGAGAGACAGACAGAGAGACAGTGTGACTGTGAGGAATTGAGAGTGAGTGAAAGAGAGTGAGTGAGAGGGTGTGTAAGAGGAATAAATATATAGATGGAGTGGGTGTCTGTGAGGAAAAGAGTGAGAGAGAACAAGATACAGGGAGTGAGATTGTGTGTGAACAAAGCCGAAGACTACATCAATCAATCAATCACATGACAGCTCCATTAAGGCTCCTATTATCTAGATATCGTCAGACAAAACATGTGTCTTGTAGGGTGGAATCCTGTGTTATGCTGTGCGATGTGGTCTAGGCATAGAATGATGAAAGTATTTCTATTATTTCTTCCATGCATAGAGAATCTAAGGTAATTTCCATACTTAGCAGAGGCGTGAGTTAGATAAAGATGTGTGGAAAGAGTTAGGCCCAGTCGCACAACAGCCGGTTAAATTTTAACCGTGATTAATTTCACGAGAACCAATCAGAGAAGCCGTCTTTTCAACAACGCCTTGGTTCTCGTGGAATTAATCACGGTTAAAATTTAACCGGCTGTTGTGCAACTGTCACTTGGACATTAGAATGATAAGTAATTATTTGTGATTGTTCAGCGAAATGTATAGGAATGATTAAGGTGTTTATGTTTGGAGATTTAGTGGAATTTCACCAAATGTGTGAATACCTGTAGATACCTTTCATCATAAAGATAATATAGCATAAGAAGAATATGCTACGTTATTTTTCTGTATTTTTTTCTTTCCTCATATTCGAAAATTATTATCAACGATTTACCACATATCCAGTTATATTGAGAATGTAAAGCGCTGCACACACACACACACACACACACACACACACACACACACACACACACACACACACACACACACACACACACACACACCACACACACACACACACACACACACACACACACACACCACACACACACACACACAACACACACACACACACACACACACACACACACACCACACACCACACACACACACACACACACACACACACATCGTTTTTTGTTCGTAGGATATTTTGCCATCCTTATGCATTCCACCAGATTAAACGGAACTTGAAAAACATAATTTGTTTGAAATCATCTGTTTAATCCAATAGTATTTATAAGGACGGCAAAATCGTACGAACAAAAATCGATGTGTGTGTAGCTAGCCTTAAGAGCTTGTTCACATGACAGCGACTTTCGCTCGGTTGTCGCGCGGTTGGCAAATCGCTCGATTTGCCAGTCTCGTACACATGACAGCGATTCATGAGCGATTTGCCCTCGGTTAAGTCTGAGACTACAACCGCCGCGATTCGCCGGCGACTACTAAAACCGAGCGATGCATGTGTACGGCACCATGTGTTTCCCTATACCTGGCAATCGCTCGGTTGGTCAATCGCGCGACAACCGAACGGAAATCGCTGTCATGTGAACAGGCTCTAGGATTACTTCGGTATAGTGAGGTCCACGTTATAATGGCAGTGGAGAAAGATAAGGTAACAACGTTGCCGATCCTCTGTCTTGTCAAAGCCTTCTATAGACGGTAGCTGATACAGGTTTATTGATATAATATTAACTGTTCATTCTCATTTAAATAATCAATTATATTTAATTAAGCAAGAAATTATATTTTTCAATAATTTCATAATAAATTTCCATAAATAAGATGAAATATTTTGTTAAAGATAAGGTAACAAAGTTGCCGATCCTCTGTCTTGTCAAAGCCTTCTATAGACGGTAGCTGATACAGGTTTATTGATATAATATTGACTGTTCATTCTCATTTAAAATAATCAATTATATTTTATTAAGAAAGAAATTATATTTTTCAATAATTCCATAATGAATTTTCATGAATAAGATGAAATATTTTGTTAATTAATTATTAACACTACATTGTTTAAAGACAATCCGGCAACAGAGCAAAGCGAGAAGGTGATAGTGTTATCCGCTTTGTTGGATGATAGACAAGAATAGCAATACCATTGCCATTCAAACATTGCCATTATAACGTGGACCTTACTGTAGTAGTAGTAGTAACTCGATAGTAAGTAGTAACCTGATAAAATCCATCTTTCAAGACTATTCTCATTTAGTGAGATAGTTTGCTGAATTGATTAATTAGATTATATTAGATTGATTTAACACTTGGTCAGCCGAATTCAGATTCAACGAATATTTACTCACATCACCTACATGAGTTTGACGTATGGATCCAAGACAGCTTTACTCCAAGGAGATACTATGCAGATTACACAAGAACCCAACAACATTTCAAACCAGAAACCACAACCACAACACCAGATACAGGAATCTTCTCATCACCAGTGTTGCAAGGAAGGCACTGTACTAGAGACATTTCAACCATTTAGCACAAAAATTATTTATCTACTTCCTGCAAACTTTAAACAGATTAATCATCCTAGAAAGTTCAAAACAATAGTACACAATTGGTTGATGAGCAAAGGAGGACAGAACATAGAAAACATTATTTCAAATAACAACTAACCACCTAATGACTTACTAAACACTAATTAATAATACGCACAAAAAAAACTAACAAAACCTACTCTAGAACATGGTACGCCATAGTGGAGTAGGTCAATTTCCACACAGAAAAAACTAAACAAGTAGAGGACACATTATAAGAGATTTTTGTAACTAACTATTGTATGTAATATTGTAATTTATCTAATATTTTGTGTAATTGATGTTGTAGTTTTAGTTATTCTGGGAAATAAACATTTATTTATTTATTTACGACTCCATTATTATAACCCACACACGAATGCATGGGAGAGTTCACACTGCTCCACATTCCAAGAAGTCCTAGCGTGTGAAAATTCCCGGTCAAGAAAGAGCTGCTCTTTTCTTTTTGGCCCACCAACACGCAGCTAAGAAGGCACTTGCGGAATTCTCACAGCTGCTCCGATACTGGAATGCGAAGGAGTGGGAGGAGGAGGAGCAGGAGAGGAGGAATTTGGAAAATTTCGAGAAAATTCAGCTCGAATTTCTTAGCGACAGCAGATCGTATTGCGGTCAAGTTAAGGAGTGCCTGGTGTTGGGGTGTTGGTTGTAGGCGGAATAAATGGTATTTTAGGACCGAATCGAACTTCGAATGTGGGAGGAAAAAGAGAGAGAGGGAGGGAGAAAGACAGAGAGAGAGAGAGAGAGAGAGAGAGAGAGAGTGAAAGAGATGGTGAGAAAAAGGGTGTTTTAGCCTTTATAAGAGAAATAGAGAGTGTTAGAGAAAGATTGACTGATTTATTGCATTTATTAGAGAGAGAGAGAGAGAGAGAGAGAGAGAAGAGAGAGAGAGAGAGAGAGAGTGAGTGAGAGAGAAAGAAAGAGAGAGTGAGAGAAAAAGGCAAAAGGTGAAGGCTGCAAAGAGCAGAAGAGTGGGATAGAAATATTAGGAGAGTGAGGAGAAGAAGAAGAGGTAGTAGTAGGAGAAGAAGAAGAAGAAGAAGAAGAAGAAGAAGAAGAAGAAGAAGAAGAAGAAGAAGAAGAAAGGGAGAAAGAGTGGCAGGAGGAGAAGAAGAATAAGAAGAAGATGAGGAAGAAGAAGAAGCAGGATTAGGAGGAGAAGGAGGAGGAGAAGAAGAAGAAGAGAAGAAGAAGAAGAGAAGAAGAAGAAGAAGAAGAAGAAGAAGAAGAAGAAGAAGAAGAAGAAGGAGGAGAAGGAGATGATGATGGTGATGATAATGATAATGATAATGATGATAATGATAATAATAATGATGATGATAATGAAGATAAAGAAGAAGAAGAAGAAGAAGAACATGAAGAAGAAGAAGAAGAACAACAACAACAACAACAACAACAACAAGAGAGCGCGCGATGAAATGTGTGAGAGAGAAAGAGAAACAGAAAGAGAGAAAGAGTGTGAGTGATTGTAGTAGAGAGAGTGTGAAAGCTTGAGGAAGATATGGAGAAACGATTGGGTTGGAATTGACCGAATTCCCAGCTATCGAAATCAAATGCAAATAGAACAATAGAAGGATTATTATTTAGGGAAATACTTTTTTGAGAGTTCCTAGCTGTGTATTTTAGTCATTCACAAAAAAAAACATGAATCAATACTATCAAACAAATAATCAAACTTTTCATTCCACGCAGAAAATGTAAAACTTGCCACAAACACCTGCATTCCAAATTCAATCATAAATATTGACACCTGTATGTCAGGCATTTCAATTTTATTACACATAGAGTTTCGTTCTGAAATTCCCGATTTCGATGAACAAATCGTCCTTTATTCATATTCTAGTCCGAATTCAAAATTCTTTTCAGCTTTTATTATCTGGACCACTAAAAGTAGTGGCAGTCAGGTTGACTTGAAGCTGCGTACAGACTTCAGAGCCACGAACACGCGCTTTTCACTTTTCATCAGCTGATGCCACGATTATTATATATACAGATGTAATCAGCTGATGAAAAGTGAAATACGCGTGTTCGTGGCGCCCAAGTGTGTACGCAGCTTAATGTAACAAGTCACAATTGGCAGACTATTATTCGCATACATTTTATTAGATGTTTCAACTGGAATTTCTGTCAATATAAAGCTTTCCAATGTCCATCTTAGACCACTTTGGGCCGTTTTCCGAGTTCGGGATTTAGCTAAGTTCTAGACTTTAAGCAGCTGGAGTCAGAAAATTGGCTTTCCGAAACGGGGCGTAGTCGCAGTTTTTATTTTCTCATTTATATAATTGGAAACGTTTTTCCTTGACGAAATTGAACATTCCTAGATTTTTCAAAATAGCTGAAACTTTACACTATTTTCCCTTTATTTTATTTTGTGTTCAATTTTCTAGTTTTTCGAAATTTAATTCGTACGTGACTATGGCAATGACTACGACTACGTCCCGTTTCGGTTAGCCAATTTTCCGACTCCAGCTGTTTTAAGTCTAGAACTTACCTAAATCTCGAACTTGGAAACCGGCCCCTTATTCTATCAGCTAATCAAACTTTCCCACTCAAAGGAAAGAGCCTTATAGAATGTGATGTATTATGAACTATCACTGAAAAAGTTAATATAACTCAAATGGTGTTCAAGTTCAAATCAAGCTCAATTCAAATTAAGCAACAAGTTTAATATCTATGATATGAAAGAATATGATAAATATTACGATAAATATATGAGAGTTAATTGACCAAGCGAAGTGAGGTCTAAGATTCAAGTCGACGGTTTGGCATTTCTCTTAATGTTTAAATGTTTATATGTTGCGCATTTACGGCGAAACGCGGTAATAGATTTTCATGAAATTTGACAGGCATATTCCTTTTGTAATTGCGCGTCGACGTATATACAAGGTTTTTGGAAATATTGCATTTCAAGGAAAATATAAAAGGAAAAAGGAGCCTCCTTCATACGCCAATTTTAGAGTAAAAATCAGACTATAGAATTATTCATCATAAATCAGCTGACAAGTGATCACACAGATGTGTGGAGAAGCCAGTCTATTGCTTTATTTCCATAAGGTCTATAGTTTCAATCAGGTACTTGTGAATGAGAATACTGCGTGAGGTCCACTGTTCACAGAACTACTTGTATAATAATGAAGGAAAGAATTGGCTTATACATTTACGGGATAGGAAATTCAAGAATGACGCATCATCTCGTCTCAACTACTCAACTGATTAATTTAAAATATCACATATAGATTCTTAATTTACCGAGGATGGTTAAAGGCCTATTTCAAATTCTTCAATATTTCAGTAGGGCAAATTTTTAATTAGTCTCTTCCGGAGCGCGGGTTATCTGCTATAGTAGCCAATAAACTTGTTTCTCCTCTATAATACTCTCCACTTCAAGATTACGTTGTAAAACCAACGTCTTAAACCAATTTAACAAAATTTCCTTCCCATGAAATTGCACCACTAAATGCTCTCTTCAACCTTTTCCAATTTCTCTCAAACTCTAGTATCTTCTGATCAGGTACAGAATTTTCTTATCATAGTCGTTGGGAAATGATAATGATAATGCAATACAATAAAAGACTACTTCAATTTCCTAAAGCAGCCAATCCGACAATGGATGTCGGCCAAATACAAAGCTCAAATAAAATACAATGCTACGTTTTTCTCAATTGACTTCCCCTCCAGACGATGTGACAGCCTTTTACAGCCCTTTCACAGGTAATAAAACTCCCGCCGTTTGCCGATATAACGGCTGTGACACTCTGCCATTTTCGCCATTTTATTTTCTTTTCAAGCGATCTGCCGCGTTTTACGATTAAATAAAACATCCAGGGACCTATATAACATGAACAACATGACCTAGTAAAAAAAGGTGGAGTACTGCCATAGAAAAATAGAATGTATTTAAACTTTTTATCTTCCTCGTACTACAAAATAGTTGACAACTACTGTTATTCTGTCTATTTAGTTATCTAGAAGTTGTCATATTCATCTTTAAAAAAGTGATTTATTTGAATTTCTAAAAGTTCAGCTGAAAGCTAGAGGCATATTTATTTATTATTTTACAAAGGCGACTTTTCTTTCATACACTAACTAGACAGGTTAGATCTGTGCTATAGTGAGTTCCACGTTATAATGGCAGTGTTTGATTAGGAATGGTATTGCTATCCTTCTCTATCATTCAGCAAAACGGATAGTGCTATCTCTTTCTCGGTTTTGCTCTGTTGTCAGATCTTCTTTTAACAATGTAGAGTCAATAATTAATTGAGAAAATATTTCATCTAAATTATGAAATTATTGAAAAATTCAATTTATTGCTTATTAAAATATAATTGATTATTTTAAACGAGAATGAACAGTTAATATTACATCAATACACTTTCTCGTATCAGCTACAGTCTATAGAAGGCATTGACAAGACAGAGGATCGGCAACGTTGCTTTGCTATCTTTCTCCACTGCCATTATAACGTGGACTTCACTATAATATCAATCAATCTGAAAAATAATTTGTGGTCTTACCAGCAGCCACATAAGAGTTACTATACCTCACTATGGAGGGTTACCTCATGACCTATATTCTAGAAGAAAAGTAAACTTCGGTTGAGTGGTTGAAAAGCACTCCATCTTCGAAGTTATTCATCTTGAAGCTTGAGCACTGTATGCGTTTTCACTACAGTATTTTATATTCAGTTTATAGTGGTTTAGTACTACGGTACAGTTACAGTATTATGAATAAAAAGGTACTTTTTATTAATCCTCGTATCGAAATATTGTTACTAGAGGGGAAAGTAGTGCAGGGTTTTCCTACTTTCGTGTGTTTATTCATTCATCATTCATATTAATACAATTAGTCGTCAGGATGGTTCAGTAGTATTAATTATTGAGTACGTCTATGTTCAGTTCAACAGTATTTACACTTTAATTATGAGTAATGAATATGATAAGTCTTATAATATAACACATTGAGAAGTTACATACATTTTTCAATACGATCGTGTCATCTTCAGTGTAAAAAACAAATTTGAACTTTCCAATCAATTCCTAATATTGGAGATATCTCAGTTTTTTATAATGGATAAATATCACTATCTCACCAAAAACCGTATTAAAAGTCATTAGTTCATGGATGGAAATTAATGAGAAATTGCAATTATTCAAATGCTAATTAATTAATAATAATTATTAAACAAAAAAAAATTGAATGCCGTAAATCACTCCTTCTGCTAATCACTTTAAATCAAGACTTCTGCTACCGTAAATATTTGAATTTCCATCTAGCTGTTTAGACTTACCATTTTGCATTATTTGCAGTAGAAGTCTTCGAGGTGATTTACAGCATTTGATTTGGACTTTCGTTTAATAATAATAATTAAATTTATTTTATACTCTCATTATTTCTTTCATCTACAACCCATAAGTCATGAAATAAATTCTTTACTAAATTAAATCGCAACATTTTGAATGCTTTAAATATGAAAATTATCAAATTTGAGACAAATACTTCTCTTTTTTCCAAAAGTATTGAACATTCTTAATGAAATCAAAAAGTATATCAACAACCTTACTATTTGAACTCACCACCCAACCTGTGCTGCTACCCAGTGCCAGACTTTAGTACCTCATACATCACAAATAAAAATGTAGGCCAATCAGGAAAGAGTAGGCCAGGTTCAAAATATGACCCAGGACTTGCTGCAATCTACTGGCAGAACTCAGAGTTAGTTCAAAAACTGTCGACCAATCAGGAGAGAGAGTAGGCGGAGTCTAGAGTAAATCTATGACTCAACAAGTGCTGTCCACCTATTGGCAGATTTTAGAGTTGAATGCATTTCAAACTGTTCAGCAATCACAGTCTAGATTTGGTAATACGTTTTGTAGCTAGCTCCCAGAGCTTAGTCCGCGAATCAGTACTTGATAAAGAAAATTTAACTCAAATAATAATCTGTTAATTATTAATCATCAATATGAAAGAAAGCTTCTGACAACTGATTTAAAAGATGGAAGATTTCAAAGATGATGAGGTACCGGGTTCGATTCACGGTCTGGGCACAATTTTTGGACAGTTCATTCTTCAAATTTCCTTTTGCTATTTAGTTCTTCGGTCAATCCTAATGATACATCATGATATATAATGTATTTATCAATAATATATAAATAAATATTTGCAGTAGCAGATGTCCATAGCTCTATTCATATAGCTTTCATTGGATGTTTAAAATTATCAAGTAACAACAGATTTCTCATTCATTACTGGTTAATTATCACTATGAGAAATCAGTTCAAATCCTCCCATTTTCATTCTATTTTCTAATAAATTGCAAGTAATAAATACAATTCCTGTATAAAGTCCTGTAGACAATAGACTTGTAAGCACAATAACGTTGATTACATTCATCTCACTAAGAACCTGGCAATGCTGAAGGTATTTAGAGGCTTAGAAGTTCACGAGAATTCACCGTTCTTTCTCGGGCGTATTATTGCCTTAGAATTTTTAATTTCAACTGGATATTATCAAGGCCTTGTTCATTCAGAAATAAAAAGTGTGCTGGCAAATACTGTATAACGATCCCACCCTTGTTTCCTAGAAGTAAATTGTCGGAGAGGAGTTAAAAAGCAGCTGAAAATGGAAGGAATTAATTTTCATTTTCTTCTGGACGTCTACTTGGAAAATTGTTTTACAGCTTTGAAGGAAATTAACATACTTTGGTGTTTCCGGGGATATAGGATGTGATAAAGTGTGATAAAAACGTTGGAGTCAAATGAAAATAGTTCACAGAATGATAGGAATGCTACTGTTCCTATTACTAGTTTTATCCTTGTATTCCTAGTTCCTATACTTATTCCAGTTCCTGTTACGAGAAATTATCTTATTCGATTAGTATTGTAGTATTTTTATTATTTAGTGTTTAAGAGTGTTATTAGTTCATGAATTCAGTTCATGAGTTAATGAAGATATTTTGAAATGATTTATAATCATTGTACTAAAATTTGGCCTTCTTTGTTCTAGGTATGACCAAAAGATTCATGTTCTCAAGAAACACGGGCGATGGGTGATGGGTGAGTTCTCTTGTCATGTGAGGCTGCATATCATAATTATTAAAAAGTGGAATATTATATCTAAACTTATCATTTTTGGCATCGACCATTCCAAATAATCTACGATATGTCAGATTAATCAATTTTCATAATCGTTCAAATTCCAATGTAGATTATTGTTTTCAATTATCAAGTCATGGTGATTATCAGTCTGACCTTTTCCTACCTTCCACACGCGCTGGCAAGTTGTATGACTCACATACCTTATGTTGTAACACTGAAATATAATTCTATAATATAACACTGGAATGTTAATATAAACAAAAATATAAATTGTTTTGCCATTTTGACTTGGAAATGGCATTAGTAGCCGAAACATGTCGTGACGAAATAATTTAAAAAGGGTATTCAGATTTATATTCAAAAGTAGCTCTAAGAAAGGCAATTACACTGGAATGATGTTTAGAAACATCATGAATTGATTGAAAAATTACATACATGTTTCAAAACCTATCATGTCATCTTGAGTGTAGGAATTCAAAACTTAAAAAGTCTCATGGGGTCTTTTGAAGTTTTGAATTTCCACAATGAAGAAGACACCATAGGTATTGAAACATGTATGTAATTTTTCAATAAATTAATGATATTTCTAGAAAACATTCCAGTGTTTAATTATTGATAAATATCACTCATCTCACCAACAACAGTATCTGACAATAGTTCTATAGCTCCAGTTAATAGCTGTTAGTATTTTTATAAGATTTATAAAAATTTAAGATCTATAAATTGCCGTCAATAATTCTATAACTCCAGCTAATAAATGTTAGTACTTTTATAAGATTTATATGAAACAGCTTTGAAACATACTTTATTGAACTCGTGGAAATTTGAGTATTTGCTGCTAAGGAATATGAATATTTCTTCCCAACAATAAAATCATATAGTTCCTCTCAATTACAACCAAAGATATTTCCTTGATCATATTTATGTCATAAGCACTTAAATCCAAAACTGCAGTTTTGAGAAAATTGAGTCCAAAGTTTTCTTGTATGTTCAAACATAATTTTCAAGAATATTTTTGATCCTATCACAATGAAACTTACAAAGTAGGCTCAAAATACACTACCTATGATTCTATTATTCCAAAGTAATGAAAAAATAAAAAAACTACTGATTTGATTATGACTTAAGTTGTTTGATCCATGAAAAAAGTTGTTTGGTTTTTGAAAAAATACGAAATAAGTGGACTTAAGTCATTTAACCAAATGATACTTCACACCATCCGAGCTATTCTTCTCAAACTAACTACAGTAAAGTGTTTATACCCTAGATTCCCAAAATTCATCTGCAATACCTTACTTAAGATATTAATATCGGGGGCCGAGCTTCGCTCTGGAGTATAAAAGCATAAACAATTTATTACGAAAGAAGAAATTATAATAACATTCATACAGAAATGTTCTATCTAATCACAGTGAATTGAGATTAATTCTCAGAGGAGTACAAAGATTTCCTCCACAAAGGTCCAGTTGCACAAAAGCCGGTTAAATTTTAATCCTGATTAACTTCACGTGAACCAAATCAGAGAAGACCATTTCAAAAAAATGATCTACTGGAATTTATTATGATTGAAAATAACCCGGCTTTCTTGCAACCGGCACTAAGTACCTGATTGAATGATTACAAAAGTTCAACAGCTGAGTCATCATTTCGACACAGTCCCACACACATGAACTCGCTCACTCACTTCCATCACCAACAGTCGACGAAATAATTATTATCAGCTGTTTTTCCAAGGATGAATAAAAATTATCTTTTTAATGACCTTCAGCGAGTTTTCCCAGGGAAGAGACCTAGTGCAATCGAATTTTAATATTATAAACCTACCATGTTCTGAATTTCGTGAGAATCGTTAGAGCCGTTTTCGAGATCCGGTGAAATACAAACATATAAACATCTAAACTTCTGAACATCTAAACATCTAAACATATAAGCATATAAACAGAAGTTGCTCGTTTAATAGTATAGGATAATGGTCTTTATAACAGAAGTAGGACTAATGTGGTTTTACCAAAGTGTAAATCCTGAAATTCCACATCCGGACGTGAAATATCCCATTCCTTTGAAAAGTAGACTCAAGTGATTGTATCAAATGACCAAAGGTTTCTCAAGAGAAATAGAGACAGTAGAAAACATACTGCATGAAACAGATGCATTGAAAGAAGTCACACAAAGATGAGTCTCATAACAAAGCAATCTAGATATCATTCTCAACTCAAACCTCCAAACTTGAGAACAAATGAGCCAGAATAATGAAGCCATCATACAAATTCTATTGGAATGACATTTATACCGAACTTCATCGTTTAATAATATAAATCTGTAACAAAGCCGTGTTCTGTAAAATAATAATGAATGAACCGAGTCTGAATGAGATTGTCAAAATGAATGTTCTCCTCTTATTATCTTAGCTACAAATGTAATCTTCTCTTTTCCGTGCAAATTAGGTCTCATGGGTATTCTGACATGTGAATATAATACGTCATATCCCTTAGATGACGTCACTCTAACCGCAAACAATTAGGATTTCAGTTGAGGCTGGTATATCTGTGACACACGGGACATGTGACAGTTATGAACATTGTCACACAAGTGGCTGAACAACTTTCAGGGTCGGAGAAAGTTGTGGAGGGGGAAGGGGAAGCGTGCTAATCAGATGTAGGTTGATAATAATGGCGCGTGGTGGGTGGGAGAAAGAGGAGAGATTCACCTGTCAAGTTGTCTGAGAGAAATGACACTATAGCCATTGTGGCAACCTGAGTCTCCGGATGTTACATCTTCTTCTTCATCTTTCTCTTGAATTATCTAGAATCTTCTTCTTCTTCTTCTTCTTCCTTTTCTTCTTCTTCTTCTTCTTCTTCTTCTTCTTCTTCTTCTTCTTCTCTTCTTCTTCTTCTTCTTCTTCTTCTTCTTCTTCTTCTTCTCTTCTTCTCCTCATCATCCTCGTCTTCCTCATCATCTTCGTCTTCTTCCTCATCTTCTTCTTCTTTTTCATCATCCTCATCATCATCATCATCATCATCATCATCATCATCATCATCATCATCATCATCATCATCATCATCATCATCATCATCATCATCATCATCATCATCTTCTTCTTCTTCTTCTTCTTCTTCTTCTTCTTCTTCTTCTCCCTCTTCTTCTTCTTCTTTCTCCTCTTCTTTCTCATCATCTGCTTCTTCCTCCTCATCTTCTCCTCATGCTCTCCTTCCCCATCTTCTCCTACCTCATTTTCTTTTTCCTCACTTCATTATCATCTTTACCTTGAATTCACTCTCCTCCTTCTCCTCGTATCCTCCACTTTATCTTCTTCTTCTTCTTCTTCTTCTTCTTCTTCTTCTTCTTCTTCTTCTCTTCTTCCCCCAGTTTTGGACGTTCACTGAGATAACGAAGTTGTAATATACCACTACTACTGAATGTAGTTGTCTTCTCTCTGTCACTCCTGGTCAAGATTGATATCTTTCATCTCCCTTTTAACCTATAGTGATTAATATCATCAATATATACATCTGTATGTGGTCAAGACAAGTATTGTATTCAATTGTATATATTCAAATCGCTTGGGCGTCCACTATGGTTCACATTTGAATTTTATTGTTTTCTCAAGAAAATATTCTCAATCGAACGAATTCAGAAAGATTTAAAATTGAATTTTTATAAAGAGTAGAGACAGAGCTGGTGATAAATTAGGTTTACTCTTTCTACTCCTGAAGTCAATGATCACCATGCCGCAAATCAGACAATCGTTTTCAATTCTTTTATAGATTAGTATGTATAAGTATATACATTGAAATTGGGATTTAAAGAAGTTTTGGACTGTAGTCTGTTTCTTTGTCCTTAAGTTGATTGTAAATGATGAATGAATAAATAAATATTTATACTAATAGTTACAATAACTATTGATTAGTTTAAATACTCAAGTGTATACAACATCAATCTATGTAATGACATAGAGAAACAATAGCATAAGTAGATATCCCATGGTATAGGGCGTTTATGTCGCAACTTTTACTGTTATCTCAAGCTGATAGTCCACGTAGTTCTTTCCTGTGAAGCTGTGTGACGCTGGTAGTCTCTCATATTGTGCCGTTCATACACTCTCACCCCAACAAAAAAGGAAAAATCGTCAATAATCGACAGTAATCGGCTTGAGATAACAGTAAAAGTTGCTACATAAACGCCCTATACCATGGGATATCTACTTACACTATTGTTTCTCTATGGTAATGATTTGACAAATCATCATAGTCCTTTCACTGGAGGTCACTGAATAAAAATATTAAATAATATCGAATTAGTATTGAAATATCAACTTTCATTGCAGCTTTATCACATGTTTTTCACCATATTCTCTATCATTTTCAGTATTAAGCTCCGGGCGATAATAGTAAATTAATCAATCATTCAAGTAGGTTGGACATAAACCAATTTCTATAATAATTGGTTTCCAGTACAAGGACAAACTCATAACAGTCCTACATAGTTTCCATTCCACAATAATCATCCTATCGTGTTGAACTTCCAACAGTAAAAACATAACCTATTTTTTGGACATGTTATTCATTATCGAAATTTGAGAATAGGATAGTTTCAGGCCAAGCCTGTTGTTCTTTCCTAATCATATTCATATGATTATAAATAAATATTTTCTACTCTCTTCTCCAATACTTCCCTTTTCTTTCCCTCTTCACCCTTCATTCCTTACTTTTATACCCTCTACCTGCCTATTACATGGGAAACCATAGTTGGCTAGCTATTTCCTCCTTTCATTCTTTTCTGCACACCCCACCATGAAGCCTGTTTTTTGTATTAGAAATTTATTTTTGATTGTGATTTTTTTGTAGATTGATTTGATTTATGTATATTGTGTTGAATTGAATGAAATTATTGATTGATTGGATTGTAATTGTATCCACAAATAGATAAATAAATAAAATAATCTCTTTTCTGTATAGGGCTACTTTTTATAGAAATAGAAAGAAAAATAGAAATCTCAGTACCCTTTATGAATTATTTAATCACAACATGTTTCGGACATTGATGCCATTTTCAAGTGATATGAAGTAAATAAAAAAAATTATCAATTCATAAAGGGTAATTAATTCATAAAGGGTACTGAGATTTCTATTTTTCTTCCTATTTTTTTAATAAAATAATTTATTAATAATCAAGTGTAAATCCACAGCATATAAAATTGAAATTGTCGTTTAGTTAGCGCTTGAACAATTGTAGTATAGGTAGTATAAATAATTTCAATCAATAATAATTATTACTCTGGTCCCCTCTTATATTATTAAATGGGAGACACCTACATAAACTGCGCTTTTGCGATTTATATCTAACAACTGTACAAATACAACTCCCTGAAGAACCAGATCCACATTTGAAGTCAGGTTACACAGCGTCATACATATATGACCGAATATAGAGATACATTCGTATAAAATATAATATAGGTCGGATCTAGGTTATGGGAGTGCATGAGACTACAGTGTGTAGTGGCCTTCCTTACCCATGGGTCTTGCAAGGGTTCATAAACTTAACGGTTTGCTCTTCTCATGTGATATCTCTATCCTTTTCTCTCTTTGTCTCTGAGTGTGTCTCACTCTCTTCAACAGAGATATACTCAAAAATCCACTCCCACTCTCTCAAACCTTGGCTCTTCTCTATCCTTTTCTCTCGTTTATTCATTCTCACTATCTCTTCAACAGAGGTATACTTACATATTATTCACTCTCTCACTCCACCGATTTCATTCAAAATCTAGTGACTATAAAGATAGTTACCGTGGAATTGTAAACTCTGATAATCCTATTCTATCTAAAACTTTCCTTTTGGAAACGTTTTTTATCATGTTTCTAATGTGTAGTTCAATGACAAGAATTGGAATACCAAGTGAATAAGTATTACTGAAGTCAATATTTTCGACCTATAGCTGTATACAAGTGGAAGTTTTTCTTCACTCTGTGTGATGATGAGATGAGACGATTTCCATTCAATACACATGATAATTTATTTATTTAGTTTTTTTACAACAATATGGGAACACACGGGGAAATCCCCAAAATTGCTCCCCAATCAAAAAACTCACAATAATCACCATAAAAAGAAATTGAAAATTGAGAGAAAGAAAATTGGTAGATATAATTATTCCAAATTGGTCAGCCTGTTGAGAAATCTATTGAGAAAATATGACTTTTGTCTTCGAAAAACGAAAACTGTTCAAAGACATTTCTTCTATAGTGAGGTCCACATTATAATAGCAGTGTTTGATTAGCAATTGTATTGCCATCCTTGTCTATCACTGAACAAAGCGGATAGCGCTATCTCTTTCTCGCTTTGCTCTGTTGGCAGATCGGCTTTTAACAATGTAGAATCAATAATCTATTAACAAAATATTTCATCTCAATTGTGACAATTCATTATGAAATTATTAAAAAATATAATTTCTTTCCTAATAAAATATAATTTATTATTTTAAACGAAGATGAACAATTAATAAACCTGTATCAGTTACCGTCAAGAAGACATTGACTAGACAGTGAGAATCGGCAACGTTGTTCTCCTATCTTTCTCCACTGCCATTATTGACCGAGCGAAGTGAGGTCTAAGATTCAAGTCGACGGTTTGACTTTTCTCTTAATGTTTAAATGTTTATATGTTGCGCATTTATGGCGAAACGCGGCAATAGATTTTCATGAAATTTTACAGGTATGTTCCTTTTTTAATTTCGCGTCGAAGTATATACAAGGTTTTTGGTAATTTTGCATTTCAAGGATAATATAAAAGGAAAAGGAGCCTCCTCCATACGCCAATATTAGAGTTAAAATCAAACTATAGAATTATTCATCATAAATCAGCTGACAAGTGATTACACAGATGTGTGGAGAAGCCAGTCTATTGCTGTATTTCCATAAGGTCTATAGTTTCAATAAGGTACTTGTGGATGAGTATACTGCGTGAGGTCTACTGTTCACAGAACTACTAGTAACATTGACCTCACTATAGTGCCTATTTGTTCCGAATATTGGCGATCAGCCTGACTATGGATATCTTATTTACAGCCATCCTGAAAAGTTCTGTTGTGTAGAAGATTATTATTATTGTAGATTAATTGGAAGGTTCTTCATCGAAATTCTTGAATATGAATGAAGTCGCACGATGTCATAAAGTTGATGTGAGAAACATCAATAAATAAACCAACGACAACATCTGGAGTCGTGACTATGGGTAAAATGTCTGTCATTTAGGATATGTGGCACGATTAATAGTGGTCCGAAATGGGTGCAGGATCAAGCTATCTACTTCTTCTCCTCATCCTCATCCTTCTCTCTTCCCGTCTCCTTCTATCGACTCTGGCTTCTCATTCCCTTTATATTCCATATTCAGTTCCATCTTTTCTTCCTTCTTCTTTTGCTTCTCCTTACTCTCCTTCTTCTTCTTCTTCTTCTTCTTCTTCTTTTTCTTCTTTTTCTTCTTTTTCTTCTTCTTCTTCTTCTTCTTCTTCTTTTTCCTCTTCTTCTTCTTCGTCTTTTCTCTGATTTGTTTTACATCATAACTCAGTTCACCCATCAACTCTCTTCTGTCTTCTCCCTCTTAGTCTTGATTCAGAAAAGTGGAAAAGTGAACAAGTTATAGAAGGAAAACACATTTAGCTACAAGTGAGATAGAGATAAGGAAGAAAAGGCATTATATCTAGCTACAAGTGAGACGGAAAAAAGGTCTTGAATATTGCAGTTTTGAGGAAATACTCGATAGTGAAGATACGGAATTAATCTTAGAATAAAATGGAAGAAAGAGAAAAAGGACAGATGATGAAGAGAGAATGGGTGTTGAAAGAACTAGAAAGAAGATATGAATGAAAAGAGAAGAAGATAAGAGATGAAAATATCATCCCTAAAATTTGTCAGGCTCTACGTAACACGATATGAAAAATAAGTGTATGAAAACTATGTATAATGTAAAATAGAGATTGTATTCTCCCTCTCTCTCTCGCTCAATAAGGGATGAGAATATCAACTCTAGAATTTGTCAGGTGCTACGTAACACAATGTGAAAAAAGTACCCTACGTAAAAACTATGTATGTAAAATAAGATATTATATTCTCTCTCTCGTGCAACTCTCTATTCTTCTTGGAATGTTCTCACCATATATTTTCTATCCAGTATATTCTCCTCTCTTTCTATCCAGTGGATGAGAAAATGCTTGCAAAGCCGCTATATGGACAGCAATATGTTGGCTCAATATAATACGGCTTCCAATGGATAGGAGTTTGTTGACTTAGACACTGTTCCACAGATAGGGACGTGCAGACGAATCTGGTGGGGAGAATCAACTTGGAAAGGAGAAGATTTAGAGATAAGAGAGAGAGTGAGGAGGAGGAAGAGGAGGAGGAGGATGCTGTGGAGAAGGAGTAGGAAAATGAGGATGAGGAGGTGGGGAGGAGGATGAGGAGTAGGAGTAGGAAGAGGAGGAGGATGTACCTTAAGACCTTATAGATTTTATTATTATTGGAAATTACTGAGATATTGCAATTATTCAAATGCTAATGAATTGATTATTATTAAACCAAATTCAATCGAATTTCCATCTAGCTGTATACCCTGTTGTCAATATTTGCAGTAATAATTTATAATTATTATTATACGTAAATCCGAATCAAATGCTGTAATTCACTGCAAATATTGACAACAGGGTAAACAGCTAGATGAAAATTCGATGAGCGCTACTATTCAAAAATTATTTGTCAGCCCGGGACAATTATTGCAATATCTCAGTAATTTCAAACTCTAGACTGGCTGGCCGCTATGGCTTCGTATAAAATGTGCGGTGCTATCCAGAGATTGTCAGTTTGGTGTAAGGGTAAGCATTCCTAACCGGCAATTAGGAGGTACTGGGTTCGATTCCGGGATGACAAATAATTTTTGAACAGTAGCGCTCATCAAATTTCCATCTAGCTGTTTACCCTGTTGTCAATATTTGCAGTAGCAGAAGTCTTCGGGGTGAATTACAGTAGTTAATTCGGATTTTCGTTTAATAATTATAATTTAACGAAATCCTAAATAAATGCTGGCAAATCACCCGAAGACTTCTGCTACTGCAGACATTGACAACAGGGTTAACAGATAGATGGAATTCGATGAGAACTACTATCCAAAAATTAGTTATTTATTGATTAGTTATTATTAATTAGGATAGTAGTTCTCATCGAATTTCCATCCAGCTGTTAACCCTGTTGTCAACGTCTGCAGTAGCAGAAGTCTTCGGGGTGATATACAGCATTTATTTAGGATTTCGTTAAATGATAATTATATATTAATTAGCATTGAATAAATGCATCTTGTATTGAATTCCATCTGTAATTATTTATTCATTAGCATTTAATAATTGCAATATTTCAGTAATTCCAATCTCTTCATAGATTCTAATAGGAAACTCATAATTTATTATAATTATTTATTTTATGAATTATTGAGGCGAGAATCAGAAGAACAATGTGAAGGGAAGATATAGAAGAACTCTGGCGTACTAAATCACTTAAATCGACCTGACTGTTGTGTCCGTACCTTAAAGCATGATAGTTTTCAATAGGAAACTCATAATTTATTATAATTATATTTTATGGTTAACGTAGGCGAGAATTTGAAATAGATTTTCGCTGATGAACCAGCCGCGCTCCACCGCTGAACATCAACAGTATTACTCCATCATCCCAAACCAAAACCCAGCTACGCTTTCGAATATTTAAATATTTACAAGTAAAGTTTGAAAACTCGCAATACAAACCAAAGCTTTCTGTTTGGCTGTTATCCTCAAACAAACCTCAGACTCGGAACAGTGCAGTGCAGTGCAGTTGGGTCGTTCTCAATGTAAATCTCACAAACGAAATGAATTTCGTTTGCTTTTGAAACTTATAATTCTGGAAGAGTTGCCAGATGGAGATAAAAGAAGAGAGAGAGAGTGAGAGAGTAAGGCGGTGAGAGTGAGAGAGAGTGAGAGTGAGAGTGAGGCGGTGAGAGTGAGAGACAGTGTGAGAGCGAGAGAGAGAATGTGGCGGTGAGAGTGAGAGAGTGAGTAAGGCGGTGAGAGAGAGAGAGTGAGAGTAAGGCGGTGAGAGAGAGAGAGTAAGGCGGTGAGAGTGAGAGAGAGGAGTGAGAGAGATTGGGAAAGAGAGAGATGCGGTGAGAGAGTGAGTGGTAAGAAAGGGAGAGGGAGAGAGAGAAAGAGACAGAGAGAATTGAGGAGCGGTGGCAGAATGATTTGCTAGGAGAGAAAGTGTAGGAGGGTGATGGGAAAAAATAATTGGAAAGGGGAGAGGAAAAGAGAAAGGAGAGGATGATGAGTAAGAGGTGGAGAAGGGAGAGAAGTGAAATGGAAGACGAAGAATGAGGAGAGAAGAAGGAGTGAATGGAACAAAAGGAGAAGTCGAGGAGTGAGAGAAAGAGAAGGAGGAGGAGAAGAAGGAATGAGAAGTGGTGAAGGAGGGAG
>NW_024090886.1:0-23358 GCF_014356525.2 Nilaparvata lugens
TTTTTCTATTATAATTTGCTTTCACACTTTCTTCTAAGCTTCAGTGCTAGAATAATTTTGAATGACTTTGAAAAGACAAATCTAATTAGCCAGTCATTAAAGCATTATATATTTGTTGGTTCATCATTCTCTGAAGGTTTTTATTGATGACTTCAGTAGTTTATATCAACTTTTCATTCAAAACCACCATATGTGTAAGATAGGCCTCTGCGATTATTTTTTACAAATATTTTGTACTTTTTGTTCTTGTTTCTCAAATTTGAATTTCTCAATTTTTTGAACAGCATATTATCACACAAGTTTATTTGTGTTACGGTACAAGTTTTAGTCACCGTTTACTTGAGTTTTGGGATTTATTTTCAAACATTCCGCTTGGAAGTGTTTTATGAAATTAATTCATCCATTAGACTAATTCAATGAAAAATATTGCTTTGAAATTGCAGTTGGCTAGAAGCTACATAATCTAAAAACTTGATCAAATCTTATTCATCCATATAGTACATAATAAGATAATATATTAAATTTGTTATTTTGGAACCTCATTTTCTATGAACGCTCAAGCACAAAAAATATTCTCTTGTGTCTCATTCTACATTATTTTCAATAACTTAGTTCAATCTTGAATAAATTTTCAACCGATAACAGGTTCCCTTATCAAAACTGAACTTTCAAGTCCCTAGAAAAATTGTCAAGTCTATTGTATCGAGACCTCTCACCTCCCATAATTTATTTCATTATTTGTCTGAAAATCTAAAAAAAATGTTAACAGACACCAAAAAAATGAAAAGATTTCCATGCTAAAAACATAGCTATGGAAGCTAGGTACTATGCAAAATTGAATTACATTCAATTACTAACAAATTGCATGAGTTCTGTGGGCTTTTATGTGGGTACTGGATGTATGTAAAGATACGGTATATTAAATTTTCCCTACTTTTGCATGTTTCACTAAGGTTCTTCTTTTCACCTGTAGGACAGTGAACATATGCCTTGACTCAAAAAAAGTATGGATTGTTATTGTTCTTCTTCCACTTGATTACCTGTAAACTACTTATATTACCTGTTGAAAATCATTTCACCTGTTCATGCTCTGATTGTTGAATATATTTGTAAGTATTCACTTGACTTGTCACAATTTTTAAACTGTGACAATTAATTTCCTGTGAACTACCTACTCATGTTACATGTTAACAATAATTTCACCTGTTCATGTCCTGATAGTTAAATATATTGGTAACCATTCACTTAACATGTCACGATTATTAAACTATTTCTATCTTCAGCTTCTCAATAATACGATGATGAGATCGACTTCATAATGATCTATTCGGAAATCAACAGTACCATGAACAATTCAACATTATTTAGCAACTGTTGTTCAATGCTATCATGATTTAATAATTTCTTCAGAAATATTCTCTATGGAATACTGTACTCAATATTACAGCGATTGTTAATATACACTCACACATAGACTATCACAGTCTCACTGAAATATTATGGTACGTTTTTAACATAAGGTCTTGTCACTTTTAGATCTTGCCTATAAAGGAAACTCCCTCAGCTTCTTTTGTTGAATTATATGGTAGGTATTTCATTAGAAGTTCACATAATTATAATACAAATTTCCGATCTTGCCAATCGGAACACCCCTCCAAAGCTATTACTGAATTATGGTATTTCATTACAAGTTTATATTCACATAACACTGTATAACATTATACCATACATTTTTCCCAATTTCCGAAAATCCCAACTGAAAAACACCCTTAGCTATTGGAAAATGGTTACATGCACTGCTTCTATTGAATATTACAAGTAGATTGCACGGGGGCGCGACAGTCGAGACCGACGACAGTCGAGGCCTGCGACAGTAGAGGACTGTTTCCAGTCCTCTACCGTCGCAAGTCTCGACTGTCGGGGCTGTATAGAAATTAGAGAGGCCTCAACTGTCGCCTAACGCAGGCGACATTTGAGGCCTCTTTTTCAGGAATCCTCTACCGTCGCAGGTCTCGACTGTCGGGGCTGTATAGAAATTAGAGAGGCCTCAACTGTCGCCTAAGGCAGGCGACATTTGAGACCTCTTTTTCAGGAGTCCTCTACCATCGCAGGTCTCGAATGTCGTAGGTCTGTACCGTCGCTGGTCTCGACTGTCGCAGGACTCTTCTGTCGTTTGCCTCGTTTGACATCGACCCAGGTTTTCTTTCACACTCAGTTGACTTTCACACTCTAGCATTGAAAGTTTTTCAACTTTTCGATCCACCCAACCGAAAAAATACCCTTAGCTATTGGAAAATGGTTACTTGCACCTAACTTTACCGCGACTTGTGAATATTGAAAGAATAGGACGCTGATGTTGTCAATACGTTACCACTATTCAATCTATATTCGTTCAAAATTGATTCAAATTACAGAACCAGGTTTCATGGCAACACCTGGCACATCTTCAGCTGAACTGGAGATGTGGCATCTTCAGCTGAATATGTGGCAGGTATTGCCATAAAACCTGATTCTGTAATTTTAATTAATTTTGAATAAATATAGTCAATAGTCGTAGCCCTACAGTATTGACAACATCAACGTATTATTCTTTCAATGTGTTCTCTATTCTTTCGATATTCTTTCAATTCTTTCAATTACGAAATACCACGACATCTCTTATCATACAATCAAACTTTTGAATATTACAAGTTTACATCACATCAAACTCTAGGATTAAATGTTTAAGTTTCTGATTCTCCCAGCCGAAAAAACACATAGCTATTGGATAATGGTTACTTGCACTTGACTCTATTACGAATATTGGGCATTGCAACTCTACATCACATATCGGACTCTATCATTGAAAGTTTTTTTACAACTTTTCGATTTTACCAACCGAAGAGAAAATTAGCTATTGGAAAATGGCTACTTGCACCTGACTCTACCACGACTTTTGGGCATTGCAACTGTACATCACATATCGGACTCTAACATTGAAAGTTTTTTTTTCAAATTTTCGATTCTCCCAACCGAAGAAAACCCTTAGCTATTGGAAAATGGTTACTTGCACCTGACTCTACCACGACTTTTGGGCATTGCAACTGTACATCACATATCGGACTCTAACATTGAAAGTTTTTTTTCAAATTTTCGATTCTCCCAACCGAAGAAAACCCCGTAGCTATTGGAAAATGGTTTCTTGCACCTGAATATACTGCGACCAGTATTACAAGTTTACATCACATCAGACTTACGTTTAGAATTAAACGTTATTTCAACTTTTCGATCCTTTCAACCGAAAAAAACCCTTTTATCTATTAGAAAATGTTATTGTGCACCTTACTGTACGGTACCGCGTCTATTGAATATTATTTCAAGTTTACATCAGATATCGGACTCTAGAATTGAGAGTTTCTTCAACTTTTCGATTCTGCCAACCGAAAAAACCCTTAGCTATTGAAAAATATTCTCGTGCACCTTACTATTGTACGACCAGCCCTTACTCCGCGTCTATTGAATATTATTTCAAGTTTACATCGGATATCGGACTCTAGAATTGAGAGTTTTTTCAACTTTTCGATCCTGCCAACCGAAAAAAACCCCTAGCTATTGAAAAATGTTCTCGTGCACCTTAATATTGTGCGACCAGCCCTTACTCCGCGTCTATTGAAATTGAATATTATTTCAAGTTTAGATCGGGTATCGGACTCTAGAATTGAGAGTTTTTTCAACTTTTCGATCCTGCCAACCGAAAAAAACCCCTAGCTATTGAAAAATGTTCTCGTGCACCTTAATATTGTGCGACCAGCCCTTACTCCGCGTCTATTGAAATTAAATATTAATTCAAGTCTAGATCGGGTATCGGACTCTAGAATTGAGAGTTTTTTCAACTTTTCGATCCTGCCAACCGAAAAAACCCCCTTAGCTATTGAAAAATGTTCTCGTGCACCTTACTATTGTACGACCAGCCCTTACTCCGCGTCTATTGAATATTATTTCAAGTTTACATCGGATATCGGACTCTAGAATTGAGAGTTTTTTCAACTTTACGATCCTGCCAACCGAAAAAAACCCCTAGCTATTGAAAAATGTTCTCGTGCACCTTAATATTGTGCGACCAGCCCTTACTCCGCGTCTATTGAAATTAAATATTAATTCAAGTTTAGATCGGGTATCGGACTCTAAAATTGAGAGTTTTTTCAACTTTTCGATCCTGCCAACCGAAAAAAACCCCTAGCTATTGAAAAATGTTCTCGTGCACCTTAATATTGTGCGACCAGCCCTTACTCCGCGTCTATTGAAATTGAATATTATTTCAAGTTTAGATCGGGTATCGGACTCTAGAATTGAGAGTTTTTTCAACTTTTCGATCCTGCCAACCGAAAAAAACCCCTAGCTATTGAAAAATGTTCTCGTGCACCTTAATATTGTGCGACCAGCCCTTACTCCGCGTCTATTGAAATTGAATATTATTTCAAGTTTAGATCGGGTATCGGACTCTAGAATTGAGAGTTTTTTCAACTTTTCGATCCTGCCAACCGAAAAAAACCCCTAGCTATTGAAAAATGTTCTCGTGCACCTTAATATTGTGCGACCAGCCCTTACTCCGCGTCTATTGAAATTGAATATTATTTCAAGTTTAGATCGGGTATCGGACTCTAGAATTGAGAGTTTTTTCAACTTTTCGATCCTGCCAACCGAAAAAACCCCCTTAGCTATTGAAAAATGTTCTCGTGCACCTTACTATTGTGCGACCAGCCCTTACTCTTGCGCCAGGTGCCGCTGGTACAAACCCCCGCCCCCCTCCACCACTCGTTGATGTCCCGGTAGGACTTTGTGGGGTAGTCATCGTGGACCATGGCACAGACCCGGCAGAAGAAGTGGGTGTTGATGAACTCTCCCATGCCCTTCCACTTGAAGTAGGAGTTGTAGAGGTCGTCATCCTGGTCCAGCTTGTGGAGGTACTCGGCCAGCTGTTTGGGCGACTCAAAGTCGTCCACGTGGATGTAGGAGTGACGTGGCGCGCTTTTGGCGTAGTCCTCGGGTGGCGCGCCCATCACGATTGGGAGCACGTTACGTCTGTGGATGAGAAACATCAACGGAATAATTTAATAAATGAGCTTTAGAGAACTTAACGAGTACTATAGTGGTGAGGTCCACGTTATAATGGCAGTATTTGATTAACATTGGTGTTGCTATCCTTGTCTATCATTTGAAAAAGACGATAGTGTGAAGTAAACATAAATCGTGAAGTGTAAACATAACCTATTTTTGGACAATTTCTATCTAAATTTGGGTGAGGAACAGTTTTGGGCTTCAAGCCTGTTGTTCCTTTCCCAATCATTCATAGTTGAGAATGATATTGTAACCTATGTATCAATGTATAAATAAATAAATAAATATAGCGCTATCCTTTTCTAGCTCCGCAATGATGCCATATCGTTTTTCAATAATCAAGATCTATAATTTATATACGAAATATTCGATTTCAATTATTAAAATGTATTATTCAATCATTGAAACATTTTGTTTGACAACTGAAATGTAATTGATCATTTTCAACATGGATGAACAGTTACCGGTATTACACCAGCTATCTTCTATAGAAGGCAGTGGTAAGGCAAAAAATCGGCAAAGCTGTCCTTCCCGACTGCCATTACAACTTGAACCTCACTATAGCCATGACAGTCCTACTAAAGACAATAATTTTAATTTTCAGAGACTTGAATTTCAATGAGCTGGAAAACCAACTGAACATTAGTATACTGTAGAGCAAATAATAATAATAATAATAATGTCTCGACCAGATACATTATTATTATTAAATGGGTATGTATTCAGTTTCAAGATAGTGGCTACGCCCTCCTACAATTTCTACTTAAATCCAATCTATACTACGAGAATCAATATTTTTGTAATGAATTCAATTGCCAAAATTCAACTAACTGACAAAACATCATTCTCTTCCAAAGTAGGTAATTATAATTATTGTCTCTCCAAAAACAAGATCGAAAGAAGTAGAAGATAGGCTACAGTTCATTATTGAGGTATTTCATATAGGAAAGATGAAGCTGGATTGCCCCCTGTGGGTTGGGGGAGCTTTGAGTCGAACATCGTACTCAAGAATGTGTTAATAAAAACCAGAATTCACCCACAGTACCCCTGCTTGTCGCAGGAGGCGACTAAAAGGTGATGAATGGGATGTTAGTAAAGGTAAAAACTCCTGGTTCTTTTAAAGAACACAGGTATCGGTTTGCCTAGCTAACATACTACTTGGGAACACAATAAGCTTCGGTTGACGTGTGGGGTTCTTTGAACCTTTAGATCCTTGAATCCGCCCCTTCATAAACAATAAACAACAAGCTGGATTCCCACGCCACAGTGACAGTGAACAGTAAAAATATAATCCTCATACGTTCTAATAGCTTATCCATAATCGCTCGGTCGGACTGAATGGGAATAGTTCAATTAGAGCTTATGGGAATTCATTTCATCCATTTATTGTATAAAACACTATAATCATAATACAATTATGACATTGGAGGTAAAAATCTGGTGTGGTACACTCACACAACTTTCCTTGCTCATATTTGAAACTGCGATCAGACTTCTGTATATGTGTATATAAAATTGTTTTCAAAGTACTTTTTCTTTGTGTGAATAATTGTGAAATTCGATGATTTTTTAGTCGTCATTTTTTCAAAGTCGTCAAAACAGCTGTTCTACAGATGAAATATCTCGACTATGTGTTCTTTTTATGAACTGCGCTACCTACCTACCTCATGCACGAGAAGGAGGTTACTAAGTCCATTTCCCAAGGATGGGGTGGACCACCCATTGGTTCCCCAGGAATGAGACTCATGCCAGTTGATAGAGCTGATAAATAACTATACAGGTTATGAATTTGAAAAAATCGGTCAAGTTATTTTTGAGAAAATCGTGAAAAACATGGTTTTTTAGTAATTATCCGCCATTTTTCTCGAGAATATTACGGAGCTCCTGCAATTTTCCCAGGAAAAAACTCATGTCATTTGATAGGGCTTATGAATAGCTATCCATGGTTTAAATTTGAAGAAAATCGTTAGAGCCGTTTTCGAGAAAACGGTGAAAAACATGGTTTTTTAGTCATTATCCGCCATTTTTCTCAAGAATATTACGGAGCTCCTGGAATTTTTCCAGAAATGAGACTCATGCCAGTTGATAGTGCTTATGAATATCTATCCATGGTATGAATTTGAAGAAAATCGTTAGAGCCGTTTTCGAGAAAACTGTGAAAAACATGGATTTTTAGTCATTAACCGCCATTTTTCTCAAGAATATTACGGAGCTCCTGAAATTTTCCCAGAAATGAGACTAATGCCAGTTGATAGGGCTTATAAATAGCTATCCATGGTATAAATTTGAAGAAAATCGTTAGAGCCGTTTTCGAGAAAAACGTGAAAAACATGGTTTTTTAGTAATTATCCGCCATTTTTTCCGCCATCTTGAATTGAATTTTATTGAATTTCTTATTGTCGGGTCCTCATGGTATAAGGACCTTAAGTTTAAAATTTCGAGTCAATCGGTTAATTAGGAATGGAGTTATCGTGTTCACAGACATACACACATACACACACACACACACATACACACACACACACACATACACACACACACACATACACACACACACACATACACACACACAGACCAATACCCAAAAATCATGTTTTTGGACTCAGGGGACCTTGAAACGTATAGAAAACTTGAAATTGGGGTACCTTAATTTTTTTTGGAAAGCAATACTTTCCTTACCTATGGTAGTAGTGCAAGGAAAGTAAAAATTATATTACTATTATATCGTATCGGAAAACGTAATTTCCTATCGGAAAATAGGCGTTAGGGGATGGAGACGCAAGACTGCCGACAGAGAGGAGTGGAGAGGCATTCTTGAGGAGGCCAAGGCCCTGGATGGGCTGTAGTGCCATGGAGTAAGTAAGTAAGTAAGTACTATTATATCACTGTCAGTGTGTGTGGAAATCCAGCTTTAGGCTACATTATCTTTCCTGTAAATGATGTGTAGATTGTGTACCTACCCAAGACCATTGACAAAGAACTTTTCAGTGATGTAGTCCTTGCAGTTGGAGTTCTCGAAGGCTAAGTAGAACTTGTACTTAGTGTCCAACATCTCGAAACACTTCTCTGCCGCAGATCGAGGGCAATTCAGTCGTCCGCAAGCACCATATATATCAACCTAAAATATATTTGTACACTCTTTTATATGAATAGGATATCTGAAAATCTACATAACAATGAATGAAAGTTACTTATTTCTTATTGTAATAATGTCAAAAACATTTATTATTCATGGGATATCACACCGAGATTTTTTGTGTAGACAGTGATATATTTTTCAAACCCAATCAGTTTTGAAGGCTAATCAATGATATAATGTATCCATGTGAATCAACTTTTGATAAAATTTCAATGAGAGAAGTCTTTTATGATATTTCAGGGGTGCTAAACCCTCAAGTAAATGAGAGCCAAATGTAATTTTAAATGAATAGTAGGGGGCCGCAAGCTATATTACCTGTATTGTAAATTTTCTGTCCTCTCCTTAATAGCTAATAAGATTGAATACTTATAAAATCTCAAATTATTTCGACCTAGAAAACTGGTGGGATGTTAAGATTGAGATGAAATGATAAATTCATAAGATTGAAACGGATGGGACAGTGTCTGCCTCTTCTCATCTCTACGAGAGTTACAGACAAAAAGGCATATTTTAAGAAAATAGACAGGGTTAACTCAAGAAGTAATTCAACTTATTGGATTGATAATTTTTGTTTGCAGTTTTATTCTGACTTTTGAAAATATAATATTGCATGAAGAACCGTGGGCCGCCGGTTGTGCACTCCTGGCTTATTCTATGTCACTATACTGACTTAGAATAACTGATTTCATTAGTAAGATGACTCTCTTCCTCATTTATGAGCTAAACTCAGTTGCACTCAGAAAACAAGTACTTTTTCTACTTCGGGATAATTGTCCACCGATGGCGAGATGGTTCAGGGTGGCGAAATAATAGCAATAATAGCATGGCGGAGTGAAAAATGTCGTTTCAAGATTGACAGTGTTGATGCATGCAATTAGATGATGAAGAACTAAGTGCCCCACCATTCTTAGATATATGCATTACCGTAAAATTAACTCTCTCAATCTTAAAGCTTCCTTCGTCGCTCCACCTTGCCTCAACCATTATAATATTATGTAAATTAACAGAACTCATTCCCCACACCCAGACTGTAACTTTGTGAACACGTTAAATTTGTGTAAAAATATTCTAATTATAACTGTAGATCGTAGATGTATCTTATTCTGTAAATGATGATTTATCTTATTTGATTCGACGTTTGATTTCTCCTCTGTCTGTCTGCTTACGTCTGTCTGTTGATGAGTGTGTTGCCCTCTAGCCGAGGTGATAACTGATAACCTAAGCGTTTCCGTCTTTCAGGAGGAAAAGTTGCACTCTTCCTCCATGGATTTACTAATCAGGAGAGAGATTATACAATTTCGTGCTATCGGATGGGCACGTTAAACTGTCAGTCCCGACTGAAGTATGACAGTCGTGAGGCCCATTGACGGCTCAAATGATTTATTCAGGCGAGGTGGAACTTCCGACAGGAACTCCCCACCAATAAAAGATATACGAATATCATTACTTCAGATCTTGCATTTACAAATAACTAGATGGAATTAAATAGAGAATGCATTTATACAAATGTCAATTAATATATAATTATTATTAAACGAAAATCCTAAATAAATGCTGTGAATCACCCCGAAGACTTCTGCTACTGCAGACATTGACAACAGGGTTAACAGCTAGATGTAAATTCGATGACAACTACTATCCAAAACTGTTATTAGTTGCGGGCTGGCAACTAATTTTTGGATAGTAGTTCCGTTACCTGTATATGTTTGGCCAGCTCATGTGCATACTGTAGCCGATTATTGCGCGCGGCGCAGTTCGACACGAACCAAGCCACCTTGTGCGTCTTATTAGTAGTAAAGTCGCGAGGTGCGCCCGTCCACTCAGTGTGCGCCCAGTCGTGGTACTCCCAGCGTTCATAGGGCGCGACTATGTCGCTGTCGCGCCTGTATGTCGCCGTCCAGTTGAAAACGTCGTTGTACTTTATGTGCTGCGTGTGGTAGGGACATTCTAGGAAGTAGAGCGCCCATACCTGCATGAACATACAAATGTAAGCCTATTAGTCGAGTAAAATCAAGGTATACTCAAATTTCTGTGTGTGGAAGGAGCATTCTAGGAAGTAGAACGCCCATACCTGCATGAACACACAAATGTTGGCCTATTAGTAGAGTGAAATCAAGGTATACTCAGATTTATGTGTGTGGAAGGAGCATTCTAGGAAGTAGAGCGCCCATACCTGTGTGGACACACAAATGTAAGCCTATTAAACGAGTAAAATCAAGGTATACTCAAATTTATGTGTGTGGAAGGTGCATTCTAGGAAGTAGAGCGCCCATACCTGTGTGGACACACAAATGTTGGCCTGTAAGTCGAGTAAAATCAAGGTATACTCAAATTTCTGTGTGTGGAAGGAGCATTCTAGGAAGTAGAGCGCCCATACCTGCATGAGCACACAAATGTTGACCTTTTAATCAAGTGAAATGAGAATATTTCGTTTTCCAATGTTTACAAACATAGAATATTCAATGCCTTGCCATTTGAGCTAAATGAGGAGTGTGCATTTGAATATTTTTATTTTGTTACGTTTTATAAGGATTATACTATGGAGTGAATAAAGTAATTTGATTTGATTTGATTTATGGCCGTTTGCACAGTCGAAAGTGGCTTAAACTCGGAATGAACCACACTATAACAAACAAGATTTAATATGGATTCAATCCCCGTCTTTCGGAGGAGACGATAACGCGTCGGTCCCGACTACCTAAAAA
The DNA here is from genome assembly GCF_014356525.2 of Nilaparvata lugens. NCBI lineage: Eukaryota > Metazoa > Arthropoda > Insecta > Hemiptera > Delphacidae > Nilaparvata > Nilaparvata lugens. The sequence goes on from NW_024090886.1 coordinate 10,942, forward strand.
TTAGTCGTCACCTCTCATCATCATCCCTCTCACTCATCACCCTCGCACAAGCCTATGATCAGTGGCGCCATTTCACCAAACTGCTAGGGGGGGGGGAGCAAAAACCAAGAGGTATGAGGGGGGGAAGGAATACGCCCAAAGGATAGAGGGTCCTGGTTTCCCCCATAAAAACATTTGAAGATGTTATTATATGCTTCATTTTCTCCAGTTTTATACAAATGTGGTTGAAGTATCAATACAAGCATTATAGGCCTACATTATTAGTTAATCATGAAGTATTTATTAGAAATATAGGCCTACAGAGAGGCCCTAAAGTAAGAATACACTGAAACAGATTTCTTAAAATCTTGGAAAATAATAATTTTTCTTTTACAATGACAATTTCAACAATTTCATTGGGAATCATATTCTAATTGGAAAATAACTTTCAGTTGGAAAGCTAAAGAGTACAGCTGTTCCCATAATTCTCACCAACTCTGTACATACATTATTGATTGTCTGATTGTGCCCTTTCTTTTGTTTTCACTGTGACATCTTGCAACTTGTTAGTTCTCACGTTGAAATTTATGCAATAACTCACTTATTGTGCCCTCATCAATAATTGTACCGCCCATTCTATAATTAAGCTTTAACTAAACCACAGAGAAAAAGATATTCTTTATTACTCCATACCCATACTTTCAAGGCAATTTTGCTACATTGTTGATACTGTAGAAGGAATTATACTACTGCTGTTTAAAAAAGGTATTAAATCAGTTTGACCATAGAGAAACGATAGCGTAAGTAGATATCCCATGGTATAGGGCGTTTATGTCGCAACTTTTACTGTTATCCCAAGCCGATAGTTCACGTAGTTCTTTCCTATGCAGCTGTGTGACGCTGGTAGTCTCTCAAATTGTGCCGTTCATACACTATCACCCCAACAAAACAGTGAAAATTGACAATATTCGACAGTAGAGATAATCTAAGACTTTGAACGCACTTTTTTGCTTGAGGTGAGGGGGTTGAAAAGAGATATCTCTCTCTCTCTCTCCTTGCCCAGGTGAGGGGAAAAAAAAATTTCCCTTTTAGGAGGAAAAATTCCCTCTCTATAGTGACAGATTGAAGTGAATCCATATTTCTACATCTAATGCTATACTGACAGATTGAGGTGAATGCTAGATGAGGGAAAAAATCTCTTTGAGAGGGAAAAATTCTCTACTGTCAAATTAAAGTGAATCCATATTTCTACATCTAATGCTATACTGACAGATTGAAGTGAATCCATATTTCTACATCTAATGCTATACTGACAGATTGAAGTGAATCCATTTCGCTCTAATGCTATACTATGATGCCAGACTCACTTTGAGAAATTCCTTTGGTGTCAGATTAAAGTGAATTCATATTTCTACATCTAATGCTATACTGACAGATTGAAGTGAATCCATATTACTCTATACTACCAAATCCAGAGTGAGGTCAATGACTCTCTCTCTCTCTCTCTCTACATCTAATTGAATTGAGAAATTCTCTCGCATCTAATGCTATAAATCTCTACAATGATCTAAGTTCTTTTACATTTTTTATCTGCAATATCGTACAAGCATTTCCAAAGTTTATCGGAATTTTTAACAACAGATAATGACAAATCATTTGTACAATCATAATGTAGATGTCCACTGTCTAGAATATTGAGCAGTTCGAAAATCTCAGATAAAATCAAAAAGTGTACATTTTCTGTTTTTGTAACGGTAAATCAACATCTTGACATCCTGTTGAAAATTTAATATTCTTTGCAATTGAATCAAATTCATTAAATGAAATTGACATCAAGAGACGAGTTAATTTTTTGAATTTTGAAAAACCATAACACTGCATCTGGCAGATGTTTGACGTGTCTCGAATGAGGGGTTAATCTCTCTTTCTAATTGATGAGATGCACGTGTTATAGGCGCTCGTGTCTGTATAAAAAAGATCACCCCACACGTGTTGTCTGGTCTAGCTCTAAGCAGCAACTAAACTAAAAAACGTGAATGGGATATTGGAATGAAAAATCATTTGAAGGCAGAAAACGTTTATTTACACATTTCGACACAACTATTCATAATTTCATCTTCAATTCTAATTAGCTTATCTATACACAAATTATGAGGACGATAATAACATAGATAGTCTCTTATATCATTTAAATTAACCGTGCTTAGAAAAATGTCTTTCAATTGCTTCGCCAAACTATAATTTTCAGGAGTTGATTTCCTAATTGCACTTTCACACTCATCGTACCAATCAATACAGTTTTTTAACCTCACTTCCAATTTGTTGTCAGCAGCCAACCACTTTCTCGGATCCATGTTGTTGAGCGAATGAAGAAAACTAAGTATATGCAGGAACTATTATAGAGTAATTAAGCGGTCTTTCTTCATTAATTGACGATAGACAACATGTATGCGCTTTATGCAGTCTCAATGCATGCAGGCAATAAACACATTGTAGATCCTTCCTGTTGTAGAAGAATCCATAACGAGCAAAGTTTCTTTTCTGTGAATTCGTGTACATCGGAGCCATTTTCATACTTTGCATTCGATTGTTTTCGCACAAGAAATTATTTGTTTGATACATATTATTAAACAACAAAGAATTATAATGTTGGGCAGAGAATAAAGCACAGCGAGAATGTGGTTTATTTTTATGAATGTTGCACGCAGCATAACACCATGAACTAGTGAAAAAGCTGAAATCAGGTTTTGGAAAATCCTCTGGTATACATTGAACGTTGCTATGCAATCTTCTTAAAAACTTTGCTTTCTCAGTTCCTTTTGTGAAAATTTTCTCATAAGCTGCAAAGTAATCACGTATTAATGACTCACTGTATTCTAAATCTCCATCTTCCCATTTTATTTTATGATAGTGACGTTCTAACCATGTTACATCGTTATACAATTTTGCACTCAATTCTGTCTTTGCAAATGGTGATTTGAAATGGAACACAATATAATTATTAACTGATCAATTATGGCAAGTTCTTTCACAATAATTTGATTACAATCTTGTTTAAACCAGTGAAGATCGACCGTAGCAATTTTCGCACTCGCTTCCTTGTCCACTTCTTTCTCTTCGACGACCTCGCGGGCTTTGTCTTTCTCCCTCCCCTCAGCGGCGGCGGCGGCGGCGGACTCCTCGAATCCTTCTCGTTTCTCCTCCTCCACCTGCAGCGGCTTCGGTGTACCCTCGAATCCTTCGTCTCTCCCCTCCTCTTCTCGTTTCCCCTCCTCCTCCACCTCCAGAGGCTTCGGTGTACTGCACCTAGCTTCATAATAGAAACTATCAAGATCGCACTGAATACCAATAGAGCGAGTTTGTGGCTTGTCCAAAATATCAGAACACAAAGAATAGGACATGTTGTCTGTTCAAAGGTGAAACTGATAATGAACTAAATTGAGCAGAATGCACACCTTATATAGGCGGCGCGCTCTATCAATAAAATTACTGAACTTCTTTCACCATGCTCGTGAGAGGTGTGTATTCCATCACACGATCGCTAATTAAAACGCAATACGTGGAAGTATTTGCAGGTACTGCACTATTAAATTCCATTTCAATATGAACATCTGTCGATGATTTCAAATGACTTGGTTGGTGTGAACAATCTACAACAATCAGCGGTGTTGATTCACAAAATATTTTAAAGTCGATTTCTGTTCCGAGTTCGCTATTGATTGAATGATTATAATACGAGGGTGCGAAATCCAAGAACATCCGGTATAAAACCTCCTTCTTACCTAGCAGATTTTCATATGGATAATACTCACTGTTCAAATATACTTTAACATTGTAAATACTGCAGCTATCGAAATTAGATATTGATTTTTTAATTTTATTCTTACGATCAGTTTGAAATGCAATTATAACGTATTTTGGACTATCAAAACTCGATGTGGTACGAACTGCCCAAGAATGGTTAAGTGAATTTTGCAAATTTGGTAATTCACAAATCTCCCAATGGCGGAAACCTAATTTCAGTGGAGTGTCAGCATCGAGCAGTCTCAAAAATTTCAGTCTTACATGATCTTCTAAAGTTATGTAGGGCATCCGCCATTGCAGTTTTGTAATTTTCACACTAACGTTTGTTCCACTTTGAGACTCAACACAATTTAGATCTGTCGGTGACCTCAATAAGACGAGTTCCTGTTTCAAATTTAAAATTATTCTTTGAAAATCTTCAAAAAACGGGAGGATTAATTTCAGTGGAACACAGAAAGTGAATGTATTATCCGTTAGCTCATATCCTGCTCTGTCAAAACCAGCCAAGTGATATGTGTTTTTATCGAGAGTATTTTTCACCAATATAGCTTTAATTGTGGATGTTAATCCAATCAATCTTGATTTGGAAATTTGCTGACCTGCTAATTCATATCGTATTTCGTCAAAAAGGTTGCCGATTACGTTACTGCTTAATTTATAGTCTGCTGCAACTGGTGCATCGGCTGGGTCTTTTCCTGGTTTTGTACAGTTAACTGTTCCCTCAATCAATATGAATGATTTACAAGGTAAAGAATAGACATCTAAAGAATTTATGCCAATACGTGCCTCGTCAGAGTTTTTTATTTCCTGTCCCAAATAAACTGTATGAGTGTGAAATTGGAATTTAGTAATATCATTATAAAACTGAAGGTCTGTCTCCACATCCAGAATTTCACTAATTGCTGCCGCTCCCCCGCCTAACATTTCGCCAATCGACTATAAAACCCAACTTTTCTAATATTCTCACGCTTTTAGCCGACAAAGCACGTTTGTTTTTAGGTGTTGTCGCTATCGCGTTCCTTTCTCTAATGACTTGATTGGTCTTATTCGAACGTGGGTTGAAAATAAGATAACCCATTACTTTTCACGTATGTGCAACCTAATTGTAATTGTATCTCCACAGAAATCAATAAACGATCCGTTCTGGTCCGTTACCTTTACATTAATAGTTTGAATTCGATGCGTATTCAAAGGTACATAAATAATCGGTGATGGTACTTCGTTTATTAAATAACCGCTAGGAACCTTTGGTAAAAATTCGTAGATTATATGTTTTTGTTTTCCCTCAGAGTAACTGCCGCAAGCTAAATTACACTCAACTACAATACTGTCAACGCTTGTTATGTTAACCAAATGTTTGGAATAATGCCATTTATTTGGCTGCAAAACAACATTATCAAAACCAAGTATCTTAGCAATCGAATCAGAACGTGTTAAATCAATGGGTTTATCAGAATGAATTTCAATCTTCATAGTATTTACGTTTGCACGTATAATAAGTTTATTCTTCTTGCCATCAATATTCAATTTATTCTTTAAAGATTTTATAATATCCTCAACTTCATATGCACCAGTATCCAACTCGATTAATCTATCACCATATTTGAAGCTGGAATTGTTCCTTGTTAATGTTTGCAATACTATTGTAACTGGAAAAATTAATCAATCCAATTTCCCATTCACGATTTTTATCCAATTCTATAATTTCTTGTAAATGTTCATAGAGGTTACTCATGTTAGATCGTAATGTAATAACCACCATCTTGTGTGTTCATATAGGTAAGAAATCACCTTGCTATGCTTTCGGCGATGCAATTTCAGCGACCCCCACTCCACCCCCCTCTCTTATGAGCACACACCAATCAAATAACTAACCAACCTTTGATTTGCTGTGTCCTTCTTCCTCCTCCTTTGTCCTCTTCCTCCTCCGTTCTCCTCCTTTGTCCTCCTTTGTCCTCCGTTATCTTCCTCCTCCCCTCTGAGGACAAAAATTGTGCTCTGAGGACAAAAATCCTCCCCTCCGAGGACAAAAACTGTCCTTCGTTCTCCTCCTTTGTCCTCCTCCTCCACACATTTAGCAGGAAAGAAAAAATGAGAGAGGAATGCGGAGAAGGAGGGAGAACATTTGTGTAATTACACTCAATGGTATGACAAGCTATAATGGACATACATTTCCTAGAATAGAATCACTTAAGTTTCTGTCAGATGTTTGGAAAAACTTGGAAGACACTCCCTTCACACAAAATCTAGTTATCATTGCGCATGTGCAGTATCCTTCTCCTTAGCTTGTCACACTTCAGAAATGTTTGTGTGAACAGTGTTATTGATTCATCACTTGAAAGAATCCAGCCCGACCACTTCTAACCTAGGGAAAGGGGTCTAATCAATCTAAAATTCACTGACGCTCATTTGGTGGATAAATTACCAATATATATTAAAAAAAATTATTATGAACAAGGCAAAACATGATTTTCAACAGTCGTTGACCACTACTTAATAAGTTTCAAAACCTGAAAATGACAATCTCAAAAGGAAAGAATCTAGGCGATCCAAGGATACCCAGTACGTAACTGAAATCCCCTAAAGATCAACATTGATCTTGAATATAAGGAAAATAATTCAAAACAGATAATAAGCAAGTCCACCCAAGTATTACTCAATATCCAAAAAAGAATTAATGCAAGTTCAAAAATAAAAGAAAAAGAAATTACTATTCAAGGGATACTTGGATTACCTAAGATTCAAATACAAATCAGTGAATTAGTGATTAGGTTGCAGTCCAATTCGTTCATCTAACATCACCCCAGTAGTGTTGCGGTCAAGTGTTCCTCAAATACACTGCTCGATCATTTCCGACTCAACACGGACAGTGAAAGGAATACAATAATTCATTATCGAGAACAAACTATTATATTCCCAACCTGACAAGGATAAACGAATAACTTCCCCCACTATTCGCCGATTGTTCCAGTTTGGTAGAAAAATTGGAGATGTATTACCTCGATTCGGCGAACTTTCCAATTGGGAGTAACAAACTCTGGTAGTTCAACAGCATTCGGCAAAATTAGATGGTTATGCCATTGTACAACCGTGGTTCAACAGATCGTCCGTGACGTCAGAATCAGAATGTCGCCCAGCTCGTGGAGTGTCGGACAGTACGCCAAGATCGTGAATCCCCATGTCGTGGACCGCTTAAAATAATAAACAATCTACAATAGTTTCTACTCCTCTAACAATAGGAATTCAAAAACAAATATTTTCAATTGGAATAATTCTAAGGAGTTCAAAAAGGAGTTTCGAATTATGCAACAAATCTATGCTTTGCGCACCTAACCTACAGTATAACAATCATTTCGGTTATTTCTATCTTAAGCATGGAGCCTACATGCTATGTATTGGCCACTCTTGAATTATAATCAACTAGTACTACGGCAAATAATAGTGGAATATCAAAATTATAATATTTCTTATTAATTATAATATATCAACATAACTATTGGAAAAATTGTCATCTGAAATTTATGGAGATTAGCTCTCCCCACTTTGAACAGAAGTAATTATCGATGTTTAAATGAAATAACATTTAACAGAAAACAAAGTAATATTTCTGCATCCTGACTTCCTATTCTAGTAGTAAAATTTGTTATTCTCGTCCAGAGAAACCATAGAATCACTTAATTACACAATCTAACCAGCAAACTTACAATCTAACCTGTCGTACATAGAATATACAACCTTATATTTGTCTTATTACTACTTGTTTTGAGTCTATGGAAATCAATGTTCCCATTTTGGTATAATTATTACAAATAATAATTAAATACTTATGCTAGTACATACCTTTTGCGGATTTAATAAACAAGTAACAGAAGCGTTTGGTTCGCTTGGCTTGTTCAAGCGTCAAACGTTTGCAAAGAAGTGCATTTACTCAAATGAGACATAAATTAATAGCTAGGTGAACGAGATAATTAGGTAAAAGAAATAGGCATGTTAAAATGCCAAAAATTTAAATGCTAAAAGAAAGAAAAACTGTTCTTTAACAACACAACATAGCTATATTGGTTAGAATTCAAAAACCCAAGCCAAAACAGAAGCCTAAAGAAGGAGCAGAGCTTCCTAGACGCCTGGAAGGGAGACAGCCAGCGCCCTCTACAACTTTGTTAAACCAAACTTTATTGGAATAAAGCAGTAAAAGGGAATTTATTTACCAATCAAATGATGGGCAAGAAAACAGTGTCACAAAGTGAATTTTTGTGACGGATAGAGAGCCGTCGTCCAGCATAAAATTAGCGAAATTATTCTATTTTAGAATAGGAATAGAATCGTCTGCCAGATATATTTTGTTAGATTTGTAGTTGTGTATACATTATCACTATCGCCGTCAACCCCTTTAAATTAGCAGCATTCGTATCATCTAAACGATAAGCGGCTACCGAGTCGGGCCAGTATCGCTCTTCATGAAATTTCTGGAATAGAAATATTGTTTACCGGCCTGAATTAGTGTAGTAATTAGTATCAGTGTCGTCATTAGCTGCACCCTTATCATCAGCACTAGTGGATTCAAACCCTGTCACATGACTAGTGGCGTGATCGTCTTTTCAGACTCCCATTGGTCAGCAAGCCCCTTTCCCCCCGGCCTCCTAACTTTCAGCGACCCGGTGTGGCTTCAAGGAGATCTGGGAGAGAGTCAGTTGTTCGGTGGTTGAGCGTGAGATCGGGTCGCGAATCTCCTCTCCTTACGACGTTACCGACACTAATTATTATTCTATCTTGTGTTAACGTAGAATATTGTAGGTCGAGTTCCGAACAACTCGGAGTTAGAATTCCCTTGTGGGTTTTTCTTTCTTGTCAGCTATTTTTCCCGAATTCGTATCACTGGGGTGAACGAATTATTCTTGGTTTTGAAACCTGTAAGGGATCTCAAGTTTGAGCTACAAACAGTTGAGTGGGGAAATTTAGCTAGGCTCTTAAGCAAATTATTTTTGAGGGCTTAATTCTTAAGTCTCGACTCTGTTGCTTCACGACGTTTAAGTTTAGTGCGGGAATTGGTTTGCTATTCTCCGTATTTAATTCTGCAGTGATTCAGGTAACTGTATGTAGGACTGGTCACTTGTGTGCATTTCCTCTTCTGTAATAAGGTAATCTCAGTTTTTAGGGTGTATTTTCCTTATTAATTTTCATACTATAGAGTGACCCTGTATTTTAAATTCGCTTAGCAGTTTCTGACTTGCTGTAATTCCAAGTAGGAAAAGCCCAATCCTTTTCCTAGAGAACTCAGGTGCAGCTTGAGCTCGTCCTCGTCGAAGTTTCTAGACTGCGACATCCTTTCTCTTTCTCTCTCTTAACTTTTCCTATTCTATAATCCTTCTAGCTCTCAGGTACAGCTTGAGGACTTCCTCGCCGAAGTTTCTAGACTGCGGCAACCTTTCTCTTTCTCTCTCTTAACTTTTCCTGTTCTATAATCCTTCCAGCTCTCAGGTACAGCTTGAGAACGTCCTCGCCGAAGTCCCTAGACTGCGGCATCCTTTCTCTTACTTTCTCTTCACTTTCCCTATTCTATAATCCTTCTAGCTCTCAGGTACAGCTTGAGGACTTCCTCGCCGAAGTTCCTAGACTGCGGCATCCTTTCTCTTACTTTCTCTTCACTCTCCCTATTCTATAATCCTTCTAGCTCTCAGGTACAACTTGAGAACGTCCTCGCCGAAGTCCCCAGACTGCGGCATCCTTCCTCTTACTTTCTCTTCACTTTCCCTATTCTATAATCCTTCTAGCTCTCAGGTACAGCTTGAGGACTTCCTCGCCGAAGTTCCTAGACTGCGGCATCCTTTCTCTTACTTTCTCTTCACTTTCCCTATTCTATAGTCCTTCTAGCTCTCAGGTACAGCTTGAGAACGTCCTCGCCGAAGTCCCCAGACTGCGGCATCCTTTCTCTTACTTTCTCTTCACTTTCCCTATTCTAAAATCCTTCCTGCTCTCAGGTACAGCTTGAGAACGTCCTTGTCGAAGTCACAGACTGCGACGCTTCCCGCTCTCAGGTGCAGCTTGAGAACGTCCTTGTTGAAGTCACAGACTGCAACGCTTCCTGCTCTCAGGTACAACTTGAGAACGTCCTTGTCGAAGTCACAGACTGCGACGCTTCCCACTCTCAGGTGCAGCTTGAGAACGTCCTTGTCGAAGTCACAGACTGCGACGCTTCCCGCTCTCAGGTGCAGCTTGAGAACGTCCTTGTCGAAGTCACAGACTGCGACGCTTCCCGCTCTCAGGTACAACTTGAGAACGTCCTTGTCGAAGTCACAGACTGCGACGCTTCCTGCTCTCAGGTACAGCTTGAGAACGTCCTTGTCGAAGTCACAGACTGCGACGTTTCCTGCTCTCAGGTACAGCTTGAGAACGTCCTTGTCGAAGTCCCAGACTGCGACGCTTCCTGCTCTCAGGTACAGCTTGAGAACGTCCTTGTCGAAGTCACAGACTGCGACGCTTCCCACTCTCAGGTACAGCTTGAGAACGTCCTTGTCGAAGTCACAGACTGCGACGTTTCCTGCTCTCAGGTACAGCTTGAGAACATCCTTGTCGAAGTCCCAGACTGCGACGCTTCCTGCTCTCAGGTACAGCTTGAGAACGTCCTTGTCGAAGTCACAGACTGCGACGCTTCCCACTCTCAGGTACAGCTTGAGAACGTCCTTGTCGAAGTCACAGACTGCGACGCTCCTGCTCTCAGTACAGCTTGAGAACGTCCTTGTCGAAGTCACAGACTGCGACGCTTCCTGCTCTCAGGTACAGCTTGAGAACGTCCTTGTTGAAGTCACAGACTGCAACGCTTCCTGCTCTCAGGTACAACTTGAGAACGTCCTTGTCGAAGTCACAGACTGCGACGCTTCCCGCTCTCAGGTGCAGCTTGAGAACGTCCTTGTTGAAGTCACAGACTGCGACGCTTCCCGCTCTCAGGTGCAGCTTGAGAACGTCCTTGTCGAAGTCACAGACTGCGACGCTTCCCGCTCTCAGGTGCAGCTTGAGAACGTCCTTGTTGAAGTCACAGACTGCAACGCTTCCTGCTCTCAGGTACAACTTGAGAACGTCCTTGTCGAAGTCACAGACTGCGACGCTTCCCACTCTCAGGTGCAGCTTGAGAACGTCCTTGTCGAAGTCACAGACTGCGACGCTTCCTGCTCTCAGGTACAGCTTGAGAACGTCCTTGTCGAAGTCACAGACTGCGACGCTTCCTGCTCTCAGGTGCAGCTTGAGAACGTCCTTGTCGAAGTCACAGACTGCGACGCTTCCTGCTCTCAGGTGCAGCTCGAGAACGTCCTTGTTGAAGTCACAGACTGCAGCGCTTCCCGCTCTCAGGTACAGCTTGAGAACGTCCTCGCCGAAGTCCCCAGACTGCGGCATCCTTCCTCTTACTCTCTCTTCACCTTCCCTATTCTATAATCCTTCTAGCTCTCAGGTACAGTTTGAGAACGTCCTTGCCGAAGTTCCCAGACTGCGGCATCCTCTCTCTTCCTTCCTCTTAATTTTTCCTACCCTGTATAGTGCGAGATCTCAGTTCCAGACTCGAGATCGTTCCCGTCGCGGTCCTCAGACCAGCGAGAAGCTTAGGAGAATCCTTGCAAGCCCTTCCCTATCCTCTCATAATAGTCGACATACTGACTATTAATTTAAAAGCGTTTCGGACGATTGAGAGTGATCCCCATACCCTTAAGGGCAGTTACAGATTGACCCTTAATAACCGGCGTGCTGTCATCAGATCAGCGCGGAAATCCTGTTTAGCAGTTCAGAATTGCTGAAAATCCTTTCGCAGCTGCAGGCTCGCGATTCAGAATCCGACACCCGAAACCTCATCCATTGAGCTTTAGTTATCATAAAATTGTAATTGATATACTGTATTTAGCTAGCAGGTTCAGCTTGCTGAGAACTATATTGCGATTCACAGATCGCGAGTTATTGAACAAAACCCCATTAGTTACAGGAAGGAACAATCCTATTAACGAATGTCCATTTCCCAAGCCCGATAAAATATTCCCTATACCTCAAACTCGGTATAACCATATCCTGTACCTTATACCTCTTACGCCCCTCCAATCATATTGATCTAATACCGGTGCGCAGATTCAGTCTGCACACCGACAGCCCGCAGTCTCAGATTGCGAAAACCGTAACAAAAATTCTATATCATTCCTTGTTAAACTCCATCCCGAGTTCCTCCACCTACAACCTTTATTCCGGGCTTGCAGGTACAGCTTTGCTCGCCGTCAACTCGCAGTTGGTTCAGATTGCGTACTACCTTTACAAATATAATTATTTGTGGGGATCTGATATCCGGATCCGTATCCTTGGTTAAGGTTACCTCAATTCTCCCTAACACCCAACCTGAATTCCAAGAGCCGAGGGCCGAATCGGCCAACAACGGCACGGGCACACACACTTCCCTTCAAATTAAATACCTCCCGCCAAAGACAGAGGGTAAAGAATCAGGACAGGGGGAGAAGTGTAGGTCCAGTATCTCCACCAGTCAATACGGTCACCGACCCCGACCCATACCCGGCTGTAGCTAGTCCGCGTCGTAGCAATACTTCGCAATTATTAGAAAACCTAGAGGGTGGAATAGGACATTCTAATAACAGTTGAAACAAAGGA
>NW_024090887.1:0-22641 GCF_014356525.2 Nilaparvata lugens
CCCTGGGATAGCTCGCTGAAGGACATTGAAGGATATTTCATCCTTGGAAAAACAGCTGGAAATTTTGTCCTCTGTTGATACCGTAATGGAAGAGAGTGAACGAGTGCATGTGTGTGGGATCATCCAGCTGATCTCAACGTATTTTCGTTTATTTATCTTTTTTCAAGGAAACATATTCACTTCAGAAAGTCCAAAATTCCTATTATTTTAAGCGAGCAGTTTCTGTATTTATCTATCTGGTTATTTTTATATCTTTTTCCTCCACCTACTGTCAAAAGTACTTACTTTACTCCCTGAAACATGATACTAAAGTGTCACTTTTTCGCTCTCGGTACTAAAAAACAGAAAAACTCCCTAGGGAGTAAAAGTGACTCCATTTAAATAACATGGGAAGCATCTCTATTTTAAAAACGTACATTTGGATAGGTCAGAAGGTCTAAGCTCAGATGAGGAAGCATATAGAGTAGTCATTAAACCAACTAAATTCAATACCCTCAACCAGACATTTGATCGATATATAAAATTTATGTTTGTATGCTGAAATTATTATCACAAACTTCATATCACTATACTAGAAAAAATTTATATATTTTTCTTTTAACCCACGTTATTCAAATAACCGCCAACGAATATACTTTTAACTAATCAAATTTGAAACGGGAACTTCATCATAGCTGTAGTTGTGGCTGTCATTGTTGTTACAACTTTAGCCGACAGATAGTGCTGTCGGAGGAGAACTGTGATTACAGCCAGCTGTTTTCTGTTTACTTTTTAGATTATGTTGTAACACATTGTTTGGTCACATACGTTTTTAAATTATTTTATTTGCAGTTTTTATAAAAATGTAGGTGAGGAAAAATGTTGTGTATTCGCGAGTGAAAAATGTGTTTTCTCCCTCAGCAAAATTGTTGCCCTCGGCTTCGCCTCGGGCTTCAAACTTTTCCCTCAGGGAGAAAAAACAGCACTTTTCACTCTAGATATACAAATAACTATTTATTTCTATATCTGGTTATTTCATATCTGGTTATTTATGTTCAACGGATCTCAAAAACGGCTCCAACGATTCTCACGAGATTCGGAACATAGTACGTTTATGATATGAAAATTTGATTGCACAAGGTCTAATCCCTGGGATATCTCGCTGAAGGACATTGAAAGGATATTTCATCCTTGGAAAAACAGCTGGAAATTTTGTCCTCTGTTGATACCGTATTGGAAGAGAGTGAACGAGTGCATGTGTGTGGGTCATCCAGCTGATCTCAACGTATTTTCGTTTATTTCTCTTTTTTTTAGAAATCATCTTTACTTCAGAAAGTCTTAAATAATTACTATTTGTAGCTACTATCGGCTGTTAGTATAGGATAGTACACATAGTATATTAAAATAGTGTATTAGTTTGTGTTTTATTTCTGGTTCAAAATTTTTCTTAATAACTCAATATTTTCAAGTTCTGAGAGTTTATTAAAATATGTAATTATATTCTTATATAATTATATGTTTATTAAATTCTATTATATTCGGTTTTTAATCAAATCGAATTCAAAAGTTCTAGTTTACTTATTTCTGGACTGAAACGTGGACTCAAATCAATTCAAGTAGATAACATAACATAAAATTTTTATTCATTTAAATCAATTCAAGTAGATAACATAACATAAAATTTTTATTCATTAAAAGTATTAGTTGTGTTTTATTTCTGGTTCAAAATTTTTCTTAATAACTCAATATTTTCAAGTTCTGAGAGTTTATTAAAATATGTAATTATATTCTTATATAATTATATGTTTATTAAATTCTATTATATTCGGTTTTTAATCAAATCGAATTCAAAAGTTCTAGTTTATTTATTTCTGGACTGAAAAGTGGACTCAAATCAATTCAAGTAGATAACATAACATAAAATTTTATATTCATTTAAATAATCATTCAAGTAGATACATAACATGGAAATTTTTATTCATTTAAAGCTCTACCTTCATTGTATTATCATTCATCCCATCATCATCATCACCTAGGCTTAAAATACTTCTAGAAAGTCGCCTTTGTAGAATAATGGGTAAATAAATAATTAAAATAATAAAAAACAAATATTGTAGCAAACAGAGTAGATCATTCTAAATCGAATTCATAGTCTCTATCTATTTTTGTAATTTATGATGTGTTTGTTTTTTGAAGTGTGAATAAATTGTAATTTTAATGAGTGATAGTAGCTTAACCCAGATTTTGATTTGGACTGTAGTATAAATTTGAAAAGGTGCAGTTTTGGGCATAAGCCTGTTGTGCCTCCTCAAATAACTGTAAAAATAATTGTATAACTGAATAAATGAATATAAACTATAAATTCAATCTTTCGTTACAAATTTCCTATGCTTTTGTACTCCATAGCTAAGCTCGGTCCCCCAATATTTAGATTAAACAGACAATATTTGTCAAGTTCCATTAATTCAATCTGGTAGAATTCATATGAGGATGCCAAAAAATCGGTTGTCCAGAAATCGATGTGTGTGAAACTAGCCTTTCCCAACATTGATGATGAAGAGAGCTAATGGATGTTTCTGCAACTGAGACTTGTCATAGAGTTAGTGAACCCTACCTAAATATACCAGATGCTTCCTTCAGCTTTACTCATCGAATTCTGGAAAAATCCAGATGTAATCCAAGTTATTCATTCGTCTATTTGAAAAAGTTGAGCCTTATAGATTCTATTAGATTGACAAACATTATCATACACATGATGAACATATGTTTTGTCAAGTTCCATTCAATCTAATAGAATCTATGAGAATTAAGTTATTAACATTTTGTTGATAGCTTTGGTGTAAATGCAGCTACTAATAACATCTTATCATAATTTATATCTTATAGACCTAATAATTGATATCTTATAATAATATAATATGATGATATCTCATAATAATATATCTTATAATAATTGATATCATAATCATGTTACAACACTTAACTTTATATTTGAAAAAAGGTAACCTAAAAATTTAAATCATTCTAAAAGCCTGAAAGCATAACTCAACAGAAAATACCTGAAAAAATACACAATATTATTTTGAATAGTTTACATGTAAAGTGAATGATTAACACGAGGATAATACCGTCACAAAGTAGGTACCGTACCTATCATTTATTGGGGGATTCACATATAGGGACATTGATATCGAGCTCGAAATTAACATTATTGTGGTAATAAATTATATATTGTCATTGGTTGACGAATAACCTTGGGATATACCGTCGGAAATATGAAGCTCACGGTTAAAAAACTTGACAATTTTTACAAGTTTGTACTTGAGTTTTAAAAGTGTAAACACCTAGAGAATTGGAAAAGAGAATTGATTAGTATTCTTAAAACTAACACAGAATATCCACACACGATTGAAAACAAAAATACATCCTTAAAACTATAAAAATGTGTCTACCCAGCTCAATTGGAGCCTCGAGCCTAGCCTTTAATCTTTGACTATAGAAAGAATAGCCTTTAATCTTTCTATACTCAAAGCTTTAATTCACATGACATATACACAAAAACAAAATAAAATATGCCTCCAACAGACCTGGATAGAAATCTTTTGGGAAAATTGGTTGGTCTTTGGAGAGAGACAGAGTGGACCATCAAATCAGTATGCCCAGCTCACTGAATTGAGATCCTAGCTCCAAGTGATCGACAGTTAACAACCACCCCAGGGTCTGGCTGCATTGGTGGATGTCATTGCTGTCTTTCACTCAAATAAGGTCCTGGAAACGATATTTAAGGCCTGTTGGTGCATTTAAACAAACCGTGTGTGGTGAGGGACCTGAGCTAGATCTACAGATGTGCTGAAACCCTATCCTTAATCTAAAAAGTGTGCTGACAGCAAAATCAAATCTAAATTTCCTAATATTTCTAAGGGGCTCCTAAGGATGGGGATATTATATTTTTGAATAATTTAAAGAGAAGTGAGTTTGTCTCACTGAGCTGGAAGCATAATCAGCATGCCGAGCCCACTGAAATAGGCCTCCAAACTCTATGATTGACAGCAATTGGTACTCAGTACAGGGTCTGGCTGTATTGGTCTGAGTGGTTACTGTCTTCCATACCTCATCACAAAGGGACAGAATAAGGGATGCTACATCTATAACAAAATAAACATCAATACGAAATTAGTTACTCATTTTTACATTAACAGGAATATTTCCAAAATATGTCAGACTCTTTGCAAAAATTATGAGTTACTCAGAATTTAAATTAAGTTTTAGAACTATAAAAATAATGATGAGGTCGTGGCCAGGAAATCTATGATGATCCTTGACATGTACACTAAAACAATAGAAAAAAATAAAGTATGCCTCCAACCTACCTGGATAGGAAAGTTTCAGGAAAAAAGGTTTTTGGAGAGAGTCAGAGTAGATCTTCAAATCAGTATGCCCAGCCCACTGAATTGAGATCCTAGCTCCAAGTGATCGACAGTTAACAACCACCCCAGGGTCTGGCAGCATTGATGGATGTCATTGCTGTCTTTCACTTGAATAAGGTCCTGAAAAAGGTATTCCAGGTCTGTTGGTGCATTCAAACAAACCGTGTGTGATGAGGGACCTGAGCTAGATCTATAGATGTGCTGAAACCCTATCCTTAATCTAAAAAGTGTGCTGACTGCAAAATCAAATCTAAATGTCGTGCTTTCATAAGGGGTTCCGAATGAGGGAGCTAATATTTTTGAATAATTTAGAGAGGATTGAAGGGGGGATTAGAGCGGGTGTTGAAGGGGTTCTAGGGAAAGTCCAATGTCAACCAGCAGCAGGTAAAAGCTAAATAGATTACATTGACAAAGGCCAGTTCTATAGTGACGAGATTCACTCAAAACACTCAGAATTGTTGAACGGGAAAGCGGTGGAGTTATCTTTAAGGATTGTTGACTCAGTTTGAAAGGAAGGTAGTGCTAATATAGGAAGCCATAGGTGTGGTGAAACACTTGAAGTAGACAGCGTCGGTCGAATGGGAAGCTGTAGTGTTATTAATAGGAGGTTTACTGACGGTTTGAAGTGAATTCTAGTTTAGCAGTTGTGATGGGGCAGATCTTACGATAGGAGTTTAGTGATCATGAAACAGTCGGTAATCGTCAGTCGAACATCGAACATCGGTGATCTATTATTTTAGTGAGTTCCACGTTATAATTGCAGTTTTATAATTAATATTGTGTTGATAACATTGTCTATCTTTCGACAAAGCAGGTAGTGCTATATTTTTTCCATAGCGAGGTCCACGTTATTCGAAAATGATAAAAAATAGGTACTATGAATGCAGTATCGCTTTTCTCAACATAATTCTCACTAAATACTAGTAGTTCTGTGAACAGTAGACCTCACACAGTATTCTCATCCACAAGTACCCCCCCCCCTGTTATGCAACCCAGATCGAGAAAATCTCTTTTTATACATTTGTGTATTGTATATCACGTTTTTTGATAAAGTATTTATTTTAATAAGGCTACTTGATTGTTGAATTATAGAAAATAACGATAAATATTATCATATATATTAATATTATAATGATAAATATTATTGTTAAAAATAATAATTGAATCAGCCTGAGGATGAGGAGAAAGGAAACATTTCCAAATTTTTCATTTTTTTATGGTTGAAATAAGTTGTTTACTGTGGGATACATCGATTGGAGTTGAAAGGGAACAAATCATGTCAGCATTCTCTTTATACGAGAAACAGATATAGTATTTTTGCTGTACTGGAGTGAAAGGGAACTAGTCATGACACACATGTTCCCTTTCAACCCCGAACATTCAAAAATCACCTGTTTGTCAGTTGTGCTTTTTATGCTATTGTTAGGTTACCTTTGATTCACACGTTGCTTTAAGGTTAGATTGCTTTCGGTTGAGGTGTTTATTGTAAAAGTTGAAGAGTGATAATTTATATTATAATCATGAGTAAAAGGAAGTTAACAAAAACTCAATTTAAGGGGTGAATCTTATATAAGTTTATACTGGATTAAAATTGTTGTCTTAGAAGAGTTTGAACCCTAATGACAAAAAACAATCTTGAAATTATCAATACTTTTATCTGTATTCAGTTTTTTCTCTCCCCTGAAAAATTCTTATTTTTGACATGTTCCCTTTCTCTTCAGACCGATTCAATTAAATAAAATAAGTACGGTACCCTTTAAAATATCAATTTAAAATCATATACAACATTCGTTACATTACACAAAACATACAAATTTCGGAAATTTCTTAAAAAGCATAGCAGGATTCAACTTGTTTCTACTTAAAAAAGTACAGAGACAATTGATTTATGTAGAAGCCTAATTATTAGTTCTGTTAATTCATTTGTTTCTAAAAATATGAGAACTTAATTGTTTTTCCTATCAGCATCAGCTTCTTTTGTGCATGGACAATGTGAATAGAACCAACGTTTCTCATTTAACCTTTGCTGACAGTTTGCAGTGAATATCACTCACTATAGGGACTGACGGCTGTAGCATGAATTAGGGCCAAGCCACATGAAGCGTTTATCAGGCGTTTTTAGACGATTCGGCAGTTTTCAGACTGTTGAGTTTTGAGTTCGAGTAAGAGGATTAATAAGGACAGATTATGTTTAAAAAGAAATTATGTTTGAAAAGAAATTATGTTTAAAAAGAGATACCTCGTCAGGTAGGGAAGGAAGCTCTTTGATTGGTTGATTGGGTTGGCGTTCGGGATCAGCTTATAATCAGCCAATCAGAGAGCTTCTTGCCCTGCCGACTCGTTTGAAAACGCCTAAAAAACCGCCTTTATGTTGTCGCCCTACTAGTGTCGACTTCAAGGATGAATGAATAATGCAAGAAAGCACAATTATATCTAAAACACGAGAATTGTAACAATTATTTTATTAAAATTGTTATACAAATAATGCTCACATTTCAAAAAAGTAGCACAGCTACAAAAAATGTAGTAGTGATGTTTTTTCTCAAATTATTGGTTTAGTTTTTAGTTGGAATATTCACCAGAACTAGACTCACAAAAAGGTCGCCAATTGTGATTATTTATTAGCTCTAAACAACTATCATTGGCGTAGCTTATATACCTGATTAGACCGCAGTGCACTTGTACTATAGTGAGGTCCACGTTATAATGGCAGTAGAGAAATATAGGAGAACAGTGTTGCCGATTCTCTACCTTGCCATTGCCTCCTATAGAAGATAGCTTACACCTTGTTCATCATTCAACAAAGCGGAGAGCGCTCTCTCTCTTTCTCGCTTTGCTCTGTTGCCAGATCGTCTTTCAACTACTTATTGATGTCTTCGGAGTTTTTCTCAATATCTGATTTATTTTAGTAGTGGTGTTTTGAGAGAGCTGCCTATCCAATAGAAATCGAGGGGTGTGGCCTACCCCTCCACCCCCCTGCCCTGGTCCGCCATTTTGGCCCCGCCCCCAGCCAATAGGAATCGAGGGGCGTGGCCACGCCCCCCCTCCACCCCCCTGCCCTAGTCCGCCATTTTGGCCCCGCCCCCAGCCAATAGGAAGCGAGGGGGCGTGGTCAAAATGGCGGCCCTCCACCCCCCTTCCCTTGTGTCGGCCATTTTGTCCCCCACCAAAGTCCCCGCCCCAACCAATAGGAAGAGGCAGGAAGTGCCCCCGACGGCCATCTTTGTTGTAGCAGGTGTTCTGTCATCTGCCATCCCCCACCAACCAATAGGTTCCCCAGCCCCCGACGGCGACCATCTTTGTTGTAGCAGGTGTTCTGACATCTGCCCCAGTTAACACCTGCTTCTAAGTGGTGCCAATTAGCATATTAAAAATATCCCCACATTTAAAATCTTTAAAATCACAGATATCTAAACTCTCAAACTACTCTACTACTAATCTATTTCCCAGTCATATTTTTTTCTTTTTTTTCCTGCATCACTTGGTCGCCTATCACTGAACATTCTTTTCAAAAACAACTCTTGCACCTGATCAGAATTCAAATTATGTTGTACAGCTTCACTCATGTCAAAGATGTACCTCTTTTTGACATATTGTGCAATCAAATAGTATGAAAAGTTGAACAACTGTTCATTTAAATATTTCTGAAAATCTTCACCTTTCATAATCATCTGCATAATGTCATCTTTTAGCTTTTGGTGAGAAGCTAAATTTTTTCATCAAGTTTCTTTTGCACCTCAGCAAACATAATATTGAATGATGTTTCTAGATCAACTACTTTCAAATTATAATCTTGCCTGTTAATAAAGTTAAGTTTAGTTTGTGCAAGTAGATTGTCTTTTAATTCTTTCAATTTAGTTTCTAGCAAATCTGTATCAACATGTTTTAAATTATTGTTTTTACTTTGTTGTTCACATAATGTCTTCAATTCGTCTGATTTCTGATCAACAACGACCTACTAACATACTTTACCTCAATATCATCACTAATTGATTTAGACAATGTTTTCAATTGTGAATCGAAATACTGTTTTTGTTGTGCTATCTCCTTCAATATATCAGACATTGAATGCAATTTACTTTCAAACACTTTCTTAGTAATTGAATCAGACTGTAGTTTTTGGAATATACTAGTTGATATTGCAAGTAATTTGCTGTCTAAATATTTCCTATCTACTAAATCAGATGATTCAGTTTGCAATTTAGTGAATATATTTGTTGATATTTCAAGCAATTTACTGTCCAAGTATTCTTTGTTAACTAGCGGTGATGATTGATCAGACTGTAGTTTTTGGATTATACTAGTTGAAACTTCCTTTAATTTACTATCCAAGTATTCTCTGTTAACTAGCGGCGACAATGGATCAGACTGTAGTTTAGTGAATATATTTGATGATATTTCAAGCAATTTACTGTCCAAGTATTCTCTGTTAACTAGCGGTGACAATGGATCAGACTGAAGTTTATTGAATATATTTGATGATAATTCAAGTAGTTTACTGTCTAAATATTCTCTACTTGCTGCCACTAATGACGATGTTGCTTCTGCTGCTGATGATTCACAACCACTGTTTAAAACTAATGGTGGCGGTGCTGTTGTATTAAACACATGATGTGTCCTACCAAATCGATCTATTGTACTACTCACAGCAGTGGCGCTACTGCCCGACATCTCTATCCTTGTCAAGTGTTAAACACATACTAACAACTAAAAGCAACATTGCCACCTAATATAATACCACTTTCTTTCAGTTCTTCAATAATAGAAGCTATTTCAACTGAATGTGATCTATTTCCCGCCTGCTGTGATGAAAGCAGAATATTTAATCTGTCTATCAGTTCATTTGGATTATCCCAGTAGACATACTGTCGACTAGTAGATTCATTTCTTATAAAACCCATACCACTAACAGCTGCTGCTGCATCATCAATCCTAGATCTTTTTGTTTTCCTACTACTCGATGGAAATAAAGATTGAATAATTTGTGATTTATAGCCTGTATTTCTCTTTACATAACCGCGTCTATCTAAATGAGCAGCAGTAAGCTGCAATATATTACGATATTTTCTTGAATCACGTTCTGTGTACAGTTTCTGGTCAGGCTGTTTTTTAAATAGAAGTTCACACGAACCAACTGTTAAACGATACTTATTATTGTCGATAATTAAATAACCATTGGCAATACTAATATCCTTTACACCCATATAGTATTCATTTAGTTTACTATCATAACATATACCATAAGATATACAATTATTTAGTTTTTCATTATGAAATTCACGTATATACTCATCAATAAAATCCACTGTTGTTGTTGTTTTATTCAAAATATCACTTACATTAGATCTATTCAAACCCTCATCCACATCCATTTCCTTGCCCGCGTCTTTCTCTTCCTCCTCCTCCTCCTTCTCCTCCTCCTCCTCCTCCTCCTCCTCCTCATCGTCCTCTGATTCTTCTTTAAGTCTGCTACTAGTGTGTGCATGTTGTACAAGTGTATCTTTCAATTGTTTTAGTGGATTGATAATGGTTCTAATGATTTTTGTCTAATCGAATCATTTTCCCTAATCATACAAGTTAATGATCTATGTTATTAATAATGACTTACGCAAACCTTTTATCCTGTCAATTACTTTACTAGTATGACGATGATGATGATCACGTTGCACTAGTCCTCGTCTTTGTCCACGTCCTCGCCCTTCTCTTTGTTTTTTTCTTTTTGATTTAATTTTACGCATATTGCTAGTAGTAGTAGAACGATAATTAGTTCTTTCACCCACACTGGCTCAACAACAAATGATGAGAATTGACACATGTCAATTGGTGCTGCTGCTGCTATACACACTAGGATCAATATACTTACCAAGACAATTACGATATTTACCAGCATCTGGTTTACACTCAGTGAAAATTGAAATAAAACTATGATTTCCGCCACCGCTTTGCCATACATCTGAACATAGATTTCTGAATGCAACAAATGTCATATCAGTTCCAACAAATTCTCTAAATATTAATTTTAAATTGTGCATATCCATTTTAAAAATAATCAGCATATTTGTGTTGTCTCTGATATGATGTTTTGAAATTGCGCCATAGCTTTGAATTGAGTACACACAATCTATGCTTTTGTGTCTGCCCATTGTGAAAAAATTACGTATTTGCGGCACACGTGTAACATTCAAATCGTCAAATATTATCAGTGAATGAGTGTCAATATCATTCGGTTGCGGTATACTTTCAATATTGTCAGATTTATAGTAGTTTACACACTTGAGTTTTGAAAAAACAACATCCAATAATTTATACTTTTCCTGATACAAAGACTTACTGAACAAGTATAGGTTTTTGAATTTTAATCTATTTTTATCGAATATTAAATTCAGCAGTACATTTGTCTTTCCACAATTTGATGCACCACAAATTAGAATTCTAGATGAACTTGGCAAAAACTCACCATGCTTTTTTCTATCTAGACAATTTTTGCCCACTTGTTCTGTATCTACAATTAGATTATCAAAGTTAACTATTGCTATTGACTCTTTTGCTGAATAACAACTAATCATTAACTCTTGCTGCGCGCGCGCGCTTGCTGTTTACACATGCGTGTCTACAGTTCAACTATGCTGTTAACATCGCTACATCTGATGTGTGTGTGTGTGTGTGTGTGTGTGTGTGTGTGCGTGTGTGTATACTACAAGCGGTTTATGAATGAAGAAAACACGCACATACAATGTTCACAGTTTATTAAAAATACTAGATACATACAAATTTAGCAGCAGCTAGAACAAGTGTGTTGACAATATCTTACAAAATACAAAGTTGACAATACATAAAAAGTTGGAAATACATACAAAGTTGACAGCTGCATACATAACAGGTGAAAATATACATACAAAGTTGACAGCTGCAGTAAGGTAAGTGGCGGCGAATCTGAGACAGTGATAATACATACGAAGTTGACAGTGTTTTTTGCTAATA
Source organism: Nilaparvata lugens (assembly GCF_014356525.2). NCBI lineage: Eukaryota > Metazoa > Arthropoda > Insecta > Hemiptera > Delphacidae > Nilaparvata > Nilaparvata lugens. Next base: position 11,388 of record NW_024090887.1, read on the forward strand.
TTATAAAAAATTGTAAATTATTACAAAGCGTGTGTTTTTCCCTTTCACATAATACAGTATAGCTGTTAGCAGCAGCGTCACCGCTTCACACGCATTAATTAAGATTAGCCATTGACATGCAATAATCTAAAATATAAATTATATCTTTTCTTTCTTCTTATCATCATCATCATCTTCATCAACATCAGCTACATTGAAGTCTATTGATTTAATTTGCGAGTAAAGTATGTTTAGTTGCATAGAAAATTGAGCACAGATACAAGTATCTACTACATCAAATACGCTGCTTGCATTTTGAATTGCATCTTTTAAAAATACATTGTTATATGAGCATATACTTAAATGATACCTACTATCATCATCATCATCATCAACATTACACTGACATTACCTAATTTTTTTTACATAAGCTAACTAGAAAGCATTTTTCAATATCAACACGTTTTACACACATCGCTTAAGCGTACACAAAAGATCAATTATTCTTTCAATAACACTACACGCATCGTTACCATCAGCAAATAGAACAACAGTGGCGCATCCATTGCCATTGACATTATGTTTATATCATATCTGAAACAATATGCAAATAAATTTAATGATTTTTGCGCGTTGCACGCAGTTTCTTCTGTTTTACAGACGGAGTAATAATATCACTCTTATCTATCCAGTTAGTTTTATCAAAGCCTAACCATTTAACGAGATATTTATTGTTTGATTTTCGTATTATTCGTTCAACTAAATATGTATTTTGTTCGGACGGTGTTAAGTTTGTTTTCATCAATTGTTCACTATAAAATCTGCCTTGTATGATTTCATTGTTAAGATCGCGAATTACATAGGTTGGCGGTTGTGTGGGATAAACACCGTGAATTATAAACAGTTCTGGCGACCAATTTAATCTAAAACTTTTATCAAAAACCTGACGAAACTTACTTATTCGCACTACGTCGCCTAATGCAAACTTTGGTCGATAAACTGTACGCGATTGCTTTGTCTTTTTCAACTGTAACATGATCAAATGCTTTTCATGACGTCATCTAACACTGGTCAGTGTCATGCCAATCGCTGAATGAATAGTGTTATTATATTGATGAACAATGTCCGGCAAAATGTTTAACCATTTTTGCGTACCGCTAGCAGTTAGACGTTCATACGGAAGTGATTTCAGTGTTCGGTTCAATCTTTCAACAAAAGCTGCCTTAATTTCAGGAAATACACTGTAATGATTAATGTTTATCCTCTTGAATAGTTGTTTAACATCCTTATTGTGAAATTCACGACCTAAATCGCTTTGCACATTTTTTATACCTTTATTTAACACTAATATTCGTGCTAGTTTTTGTTCAACTTCTTTTCCTGTTTTAGTTTCTAATGGTTCAGCAAAAGCATAATGTGAAAAACAATTAATTGCAATCAAAACATAACGATAGCCATTGTTTGCTCTAGCAAATTCTGGAAATTCAATTAAATCAATTTGAATGAGGTCTTTTATTCCTTTTAATATATATTTATGTCTGTTGAATTTTCTTCGCGCTGGACGGTGTAATTCCTGAGCAATTTTCTGTTGCAAATCTGACATCATAATATTTGGGGTTTCGTTTCGTTCTGTTCTCCCCTACACGAATGTCTGTGCGTGCGTGCTTGCTCCTGTGTGTGCGTGCGTGATTGTTTTTGCTAGAGTTCAGTCATACCACAGAGGAAAGAAACACTACCAGAGATCTGACGGGTCGAGATAGTTCTAGACGAGTATCAGAGATAGCGCCAGCATCGGAACCTTAGTTCTAGACGGTGCAATCAGTAGCGCTAGTGAGGGAAACTTAGTTACTGATGAAAGCGCCTGGAGCGCTATAGTGATGTCCACGTTATAACGGCAATGTTTCATTATCAATAGTATTGTTATCCTTGTCTATCATTCAACAAAGCAGATAGCTTTTTCCCGCTTTGTTCTGTTGCCAGATCGTCTTAAAACAATGTATAATTAATAGTAAACAATATATTTCATCTTAATAATTAAGATTATAATAAGGTTTTCATTAAGATTGGATTATTGTTGAGATAAAATATTATTTAGATAGCCTAATATATTAGATTATTGTAATAAGTGTGAATGATAGATAAGAAGTAACTCAATTTGTATATTGAATCAAAATCAATATTATGTTACTAGGTAACCAGGGATACTACAATAAGATGATAATAAATCTCAATAATTTAGTTAATTGATGCAATATTAACTCTTTTTTGTAGTTTAAAATAAACAATTGTATTTTATCAAGCCAGAAATTATATTTCTCAATAATTTTATAATGAATATCCATAATTATTATGAAAATAATATAATTTACTATCATTAAAATATAACTTATATATATTTATATAGGGTATATATATTATTATTATTATTATATTTTATTAAGCAAGAAATTATATTTTTCAGTTATTTCATAATGAATTTCCATAATTATTATTAAAATTCATCATATAATTTTTGAAAATTATAATTTCTCGCTTAATGAAATATAATTTATTTTTTTAAATGAGAATAAAGAGTTAATATTGTATCAATAAGTGGTATCAGCTACTGCCATTGAAATCATTGACAAGACAGAGGCAACCTTGTTCTCCTATCACTGGCATTATAATGTGAACCTCACTATGGTGTCAAGAACTTAGTTACTGATGGAAGCAGCTAGAGTGCTAGCTTCAACTTATCCAAACCAAAGACTATAAATACAGGTCATGACACAATCCTGTGATGCATTGCAAAATCGCCATTTTATGGGGTTCAAGTTCACCAATTTTCAAATTCAATGGCTGTTATCATTAAGACCGCCATAAATACCCCATAAGATGGCCGCTCCATAAGGAACATGAGTGTATTTATAGACCTTGATCCAAACATGGCCATCTAAAGTGTAACTTGTGTATGGTCATGATCTAAAGCATTAAAAACTAAAGAATATTAAAGGTGAAGCACAAATAATAAGATGTAGCACAAAATTAATAATAAAAGTTTTATTCGGAATAATACAGTTTTATTCAATTACATACTCAATTTTCAGGTCAAATATTTTTTATTCAAACTGAGTTTTATACTTTTGAAATTTCAAAATTTCATCATGTGTCTGATTATCATGTATAGTGATATTAAAGATATTCATAAACATTAATTTGATAGGCTTTTCAAGTGATTGAATAATTATACAATAGTAATAAATTGTTGTTTTATTGCTACTAACTGTTCAAATAAATTTATAATAATTATTATCTTATCTTGAATATTATCTTATATAAAAAATAGATTTTAAATTTTAAATGAAAAGAGATTATCAATTAATTTTTTTTCATTAACAATTTTCAATAATCCATGGATCTAGTCATGAAATATAATTGTCCACAAATAAATTGATCATTTCTTACTTTTGCATGGATATCAATTTTTCTGTTAAAAGTATCAAATTGTAATTTTTCTAGAGCTTGGAGCTTTTGGAATGTGATGAATGCAAATTTTTTATGTACAGTAGGCCTATGGAGCAGCTGATAAAATCTCATCAAGATGAAACTCCACTTTTCCATATTGGTCTGGTCAATACAGACATGAAAAAAGGGGATGTGCTTCCAATGTAAATATTTTGTAGTTTTAATTTCTATTATCTTATTAAGAATAATTTTTTAAGTTAATAACCAAATTTTATTCAAATCTGAGCATCTTTTGAAATACTTCAATTGGAACTTCAAAATATAGTCAAGGATGTGCAGAATTTTCTCTTTTTCTCACTCTAGTCGACAATACTTCCGATTCCAATATCATTAGAAAGTTACAATTGATTGAAGAAATGACGATTTTATTATTTTCATTATTTTCCTACTTTACTGTTAGTTTAGAGCTCTTTAGAGCTGGTCCGATGCATCATAGAAACATTGGTGACGCCAATGTTATGTTGAAACGAGGAGAAGCTGGACTAGATGAGTGAATGGTTGTGGATGGGCCCGGATCACTGTCACAGCCACAATAGACTTGCGGAAAGGCACCTGAAAAATTAACAACATTGTCGTAATTGTGATATTACGGTAATTTCATTCAATCATTGAGAGAGTGTATAAGATCGAAAGAGCGAGTAGAATACTGTCAGTCAAGATGAGGAGTTATTCTTTACTGAATTACCGTATTCAATTACTTTCAGCAATAATTGTAAGCACATTACAATTATCATTATAGTCATACAACCAGGGAGTAAATTAATTACTCCATTAACCATTAATTAATTGTTGCAATTCAACTAAAAATCTTTATCCTGTCAATAATATTATTATTATTGGATTTTCCCCGACTTCCTTTCCGATCGGCGATTGTTCAATCAAGCCGTGAATGTGTGTATATTAATAATTTATGAATGGAGTAGTTATATCAACTGAGGCCATTTTCAAGACTGTGTAAAACAAGATTCGGCAAAGTATTCTTAATATGTTACTTTTAGGATACTTTTGTTTTGAACGAATTTCAAAAAAGTAAGTCTCTGTTAATGCATCCTATAAAAGGAGCTTAGTTTTGTACCTTGTACCTCAATCAGTCATCTTCTATCTTTTTTTTGCAATTGAGAGTTTATGACCTTAAAAAATAAACAAAATTTATTTTAAGAATAAAGAACGTGTGTATCTGAAAAAGCGTTGATAATCGTTGATAAAAATGACCGCATGGTTGCTAATTTTCCTTTACTGCCTCCTCCTATATAGTACTTTGAGTAGCTGTGATTCAAGTTGCTTCGGTATATTTGTTACAAGATTAATTATTAGTAATAATGAATTCCATCTCAAATATATTTTATTCGCCTAGAGACAGTTCTTTGTCATGAAGAAAAAACCTAATATGAATGTATGAATTAATATTATACCACCATTTTGTTGTTATATCTATTGAAATTATTTTGTTGGATGAAGCTTATTATTTGTTTTTTATCACATAGTAGATAACATTTTTCAGCAAGATTCTTATCAATAAATTCGATAAAAAATATTTTGAGTAAGAGAGAAAATGGTCAAATTTGCAAACTAAAATACCTATTTGCAAACTACCTATTCTGTATTAAATGAATTCTTAAAACTAGAACTTTGATGTTGCCTATCTTTTACAAATTGATGCCACCCAATTCATGAGGGAGTTGAAAAAATGGTTAGCAACCTAGCTAGAAATGCAAAAGCCTCTTCTGAAATCCAAGGTCCTAAAGGAAATGTGCACGCTCATCTATTGTTTTTAATAGTTTTATTTATAGTAGGGGGACAAGTTCAGCCTACACAAGTCTACCTTTTTTGAGAGAGAACTTCCAAATAAAAATGAGAAGGGAGGAAAGGCGACTACAGGTTTATTATGATAAAAGAGTCGAATTTTCAAAAACGTCTGCCTCCCTTTTGTTATCTGTCCCAAGGTTTGGTCACGTTGGGCACTTGTATCTACTCCTACATTTATGCAACTTTCCACTTTCACAATTAAACAGGTGAACATAAGTCGGCGTGTTTCATGTGAACAATACAAAATTCCTTTGAAAAATCATTGTTGAATATTGATGAGACCGATATAATAATTGATATAATTATTATATCTTTCATAATTATATTATAATTATTATAGTTCCACATAATTTATTTGAGCCATATGGTTTAATTTAATTGAGGTGATTAATTATTGAAACATTTTGAAAATTGTAACAGCTTGAAGAGTGGTAACAGCTGTGCCTAGTGGAAAGTTGTGTATATATTTTTGGCTTAAAAATTTTCTGAAAAAGCTTGATTAATTCAAAGTGCGGTGATATTTAGTGCAATATTCGACTATAATTTGGTATTTAATCATTCCAAATTCAAAAATTTTAGCTCATATATATTTTTGGACAGAACTTTGAACTTTAACGTTTAAGTAAGAACATAACCTATTATTTTGGACATTTTATTATTTATCAAAATTTGGGAACAGAGTAGTTTTGGGCTATGCCTGTTGTTCTATCCCGATCATATTAATATGATTTGTAATTGTATCAAAAAATAAATAAATAGATAGGAATTTTCCATCTTTTTGGCGCATGTACACAGCAGCAGAAAGACGGACAAAATATGAAGGCATGCCGATATGAGTCAACATGATATGGAAACAGACGGACGCCTGTTTGCGTTGTATCATTCAAACACCTGGAGAGGGATTTTTTACACCGTATGTCTGCTGCTGTGTGCGTAAAGAAAACTAGGAGAGCAGAGAGGCTCTTTGACAAACTCTATCTCCATAGTAATTAGGCCTATATATTACAAAAAATGTCTAACTTGGAAGTAGACTTGGACTTTCACAATTAGAATGTAATTCTATATCTAAAGTTAATCGCGATGAAGAATAGGTTTTTATTATTAGGCTACAGTACCATGTTGATAATCGTTTTCAGAAATGATCATCGTATGCGTGTGAATGTCTTGTATTCATGTTTTCTTTCTCCCTTACCAATTCAGCTGCAGATAGTAATTCCATATAATTATAGTATGTATATAAACTTAAACTGTATAACACTTTACTCCATTGAGACATATACTAATATGTATTACTGTATACTGTATTATATTGCCATTGACTCAGCAAACAAAACAAGGAAACAATATGACACAATACTTCACATCCAAACAAAACCTAACTCGCACTCTCTCAGACACTCGCTTTCTCTCTCTTCCCACCCCTGAGTTTGGAGAAGCTGTGATAGAGAAACGTATTTGGCGAGTGATAGTTTTAAGCTTTCTCCCCTAACTCTCCTACTCTTTTTCACTACCTACATCCCAGAATAAGAAGAAGAAAGCGAAAAAAATAAGAAAAAGAGGACGAAAAAGAAGAAGAAGAAGAAAAAGCAGATGAGGAAGAAGACGAAGAAGAAAAAGAAGATGGAGAAGAAGGAAAATGTGAAAAAAGAAATAGAAGTATAAAGAGAAGAAGAAGGAGAAGCAGAAGAAAGAGAAGCAGCATAAGAAGAAGAAAAAAAGAAGAAGAAAAATGAGAAGAAGAAGAAGAAAAAAATGAGAAGAAGAAGAAGAAGGTGGAGAAGAAGAAGAAAAAGAAGAAGAAGAAGGAGAAGAAGGAGAAGAAGAAAAATGAGAAGAAGAGAAATACATACAGTGAACCGCGATATAATATACCCCGTTCCCCGTTATAGTACACTCCCTGTTAAAGTAGACTACATTTTTTACTGCAGTCCCTTGAAACATCCATATTTAGCTGAATGTTAGATTAGACTCCTACAAAGTAAATTATTTTTGCTTAGAGTATTATTGTTTTACATACCTCTCATGAGACGTCCACTGGGTAAAATATCCTGCTGTTGGAAATGCTGCTCGCATATCTCCTTTTTACCAAGTGATTTTGGTGATAATTCTATCAGTTCTGGATTCCCTGAGAAATTGAAAACATATTTGGGATAAAAATTGTATTTTATTTAATGAGAAATCACTTAGAACTTTCAACATGATGCTATTACTTTTATCTAAACACATGATCGACTTCTATCTTCTTTTCTGAATAGAAAGTTTTATCAATTATTACAATCAATTGGAACAATCAATTGAGTTTCTCAATGTTCAAGGAATATTACTATTCTAGGGCCAGGTTGCACAAACACATTATGCAATTTGACCGTGATTAGGTGCCGATTAATGACGTCTCCTGCTTCTCTAGATGGCTCCAGTATATAGCATTCAACTGTCATTTTATCTTATTTCATGCAACAGGGATAAGTAAATCTTTCAAGTACAATACCGCATTTCAACATGTTTGTGCCAACGATGCTTTTATTAAAAATCTATAAGGAAAACGTCTGAAAAAATTAGAAACTTGTGAAATGTATGTTATCTCCTTATCCGAAAGTTGAAAATTTTCTTTCAACTTTGAAAAATGAAGTACTATTCATGAATATTGTTCAATATCTAGGCTATATTCTACATTGAATTGATTAATAAATAATGAATAAAAATGAAACTCACCTGAGTTGTTCACCCAGATCTTTGCTGTGTCAGTATCCCGGGGAAAGGAGAACATCTTCAATCCTTTAACTTTTGCACGACTGTTGGAACATTTCCTAAATGCGCATCTATTTCCCGACATGATTTTCTATTTTATTTTAATTAAACTAGTTACTATAATAATTATTCAAAGTAGGTATGTTCAAATTCTGGGAAGCCTACATAATTAAAGTTAATAAATCTTTGAAAATCAATGACTAAGCTATAATAACTAGAATAACTTTCAATTGAATTTAAAATATAATTTATTTGATTTAAATTTAAAAATTTTCATAATCTTATTCAGAATTTAAGTATTTTCATAACAAAATTCTCATTAAAAATAACTACAGTACTTTTAAAATATTTATAATAAATATTTTTATTTATAAATTATTCAGTATTTAAAAATAACTACTCAACAACTTTTAGAGAGCGCCGGAAAATTCAACCCCTAAAGCCGAGAAGGGAGACTGAAGGATGCCGGGAGCAGAGGCCTGCTGTTGCTGCTGAACTACGAATGCGCGCTAATAACTAATATAGTGATTGAACACCACACCAGTGGACAGAATCGAGTTGGAAAATTAAAAACATTCCACTTGTGACTTGGCAACAGGGCAGATTGGCAACAGTGCACGTCTTGGCAAGCATCCAAGCATGCGATGATTGTACGCGAAAGACCACTAACGCGCCTGAGTATGTGTTAGTGCTAAGGTGGTGGGAGTGTGTCAACTGCCTGCGCCTGTATCATAATATTATGTGATCAAAATCTGAACACAAGCGCGCTCTATCGAGAATCTTGAGAACTAGCCGTCATAATTCTGTTTATGCTTATTCCGTGCTTGTAGTACGGTAGTAGTGTTTGCTCGGAAAACCAGTCAACGACGCTAGATTGCGCTGGGCCCGCGCTTTTCTTCGTTTCGACTGACTCCGAATGCTGTGGATTCTCCCCACACCCTTTCAATTGGCGCGCTCACCTATTCAAAATTTTGGTAGTTTTTTTATTTGGCGTCCAACTTTCCTTTAACGGGGGGAGAATCTGTACCAAAATTTTGAGTTATTAAATGGAATTTATTCTATGTTAAGTTAGTAGTTTTCAGTTCCCACGAAGATAGTAAATTTATTCTTGTTCATTGGCAACTTAGCCAGCATTTCTAAAATCGTTATAATTATGACCAGAATCTTATTAAAGTCCTTGGTTCCCACGATTCCACTTGGAATTATCTATTCTCACGACAGACCTAGACGCCAGAAGTATGCTGATTCAATCCCATAGTTCTAAACTTGCAAAAGGGAAATAACTTTTCTCTCCTAGTTTCCTTCTTGCTTGAACGTATCACCTTCCTTACTTACTGAGGAGAAAGAGAGTGGGCAAAGAGAAATTCACCGGCGATCGGGTAAATATTTCATGGCAATTATGGGAAAACTGATCAGTCTGGAAGCCTCTGAAAACTAGGAGAGCAATGATTCTAATCCCAGCTGTCAGAGTGTTAACTGTTTCTTGAGATTTCTTACAAATTTACAGTAATATGTTTTCGTTTGGGGGTACATTCTCATTCTCTCCAGGAGAATTTAATATTTGATTGTCCAAGTAAATCGGACATTTAATGTAAGAATAATATTTAGAAGTAAAGTCCCCCTTATAGAATATAATAATGGGATGAATTAGGATGACGATTGATTCCCTCTATACTACGCATCTTCAATACCCATTTTGGGTTTCTGTATCGGGCTGAGAATTTCCATTGTAAAAGGGCCGGCGACTTCTTCCAACCATGGATGGAATCGTACGTCATTGAACGCTGATGAGGAGAGAACAAGACTAACTCCCTTTTGGATCTGTCGCCGCGACGCCTGAACATTCCTGGAGGACGACTGATCACCTTCACCCTTCATCCATCTCCGCCAGGGACTCCGGACATCGCGACGACAACTACAAGATGAGTACTTGATCTTTCCCCACCAGAATTCAATGTGTCCCTTAGATTTTGGTCTCTTAAAGACGTAAAAATAATTAAAATTTGGTCTCTTAAAGACAAAGATAATCTTTAATTGAAGAAAGTATTTACTGTAAAGTGTTGTTTGAGTTTAAATATTTAATATAGAGGCAATCAATCGTCAAATGATTTTTATTTCGAATTCCTCACCACTAGAATAGTACTAGAAATTTCACTAACCCCTCCACCATCGGGGTCTAGCATGGTTTCCAAACTTAATTATAGTTGTCTGAGAATTTAGGTTCTCAAAAGGCACTATAAAATTTTATAGTGCCTTTTGAGAACCTAAATTCTCAGACAACTATAATTAAGTTTGGAAACCATGCTAGACCCCGATGGTGGAGGGGTTAGTGAAATTTCTAGTGACTGTAGACTTGAGCTTTAGAATTGATAGCTGTCACGGAACATACCCGATCTAGCGTATTGTGAGGAATTTTTCCGATGAGTTTTGCAATACAATCAATTTTCTCCTTTCGTCCTGCTAATGCCTTAACAATGAAATGACTATCATATCCGCGAAAATTATGAAAAAAACAGTTCATAGTTTTGGTGCTTTTGCATTTAAATTACATGACTTGTGCGTTGCAACGAAAATTTCCTGTTTGTATGGGAATGGTGCCTATACGAATTTCATTGGCTTTAAATTCATCGTTGCACAAAAACATACTGTACTATTGTTAAAAGCTAATAATTGTTCTTCATTTAATTCAATCATGGGCACTTCTTGTTGCATATCAAAGGAACAGTTTCGACCTATGGCAATGATCTCATCAAGAAATTGCTCAATAATTCTCTCGCCAACACTTGTAGCTCTATGAACGCGTGGGCCGTGGAATATTTCACCTGATTCGTCTAAAATAATAAACGCATAGCCGCAAGCAACATGTTTTTGTGTTTTCCTTGTGAAGCTATTTCCTATATCAGTTCTGAGCAAATCATCAACATTTTCATCATCGTCCTCACCGTTATTTGTTGGTACAATAAAACTTTCAAAATCGGCAAATGCAATGTACTTATTTTTTAGTGTGTAAGAAAAATTTTTAAACTTTAACATTTCACCCTGTTTAGGTAGTACTGTTCTTTGTATTGCAAATGTCGAACACAAATCCATATGTTTTTCAAGATTTGTTTTTCCATCACAATTTGCTTGCCAGTTAGTTGTAATTTGTTAAAACAATATGGACAAATGAACACTTGACCATTATGCAAAGACAAGTGATGACTCAGTAGCCGTGACA
>NW_024090888.1:0-24345 GCF_014356525.2 Nilaparvata lugens
TGTTTTAGCACACTTGAAATTTTGACAATATGAATGTCAACAATGCTTGCCGTCGTCGACTGTGGAAATTTACGCACAAATGAATTTGCACCTTTACTCAAAGATACATTTAATACCTTCTTTTTCATTCATTGTGTGATCGATGGCGTCATTGTATTCAATACACATAATTACAGAACAACTATTCAAATGGCAGATAAAACAGTGACCACTTTTAATAAAAATTCAAATCATCAATCATAAATTCATTCAAATTATAATATGCATTATCACAAAGCAGCTTCCTGACGCCTGGAAAACAAAAAGGGATAGAATACGAAACACCAGAATAAGAGAGGAAGTTGGCATGAGAGATGTAAATGTGAGGATAGAAATGGGGCAGCTTAAATGGTATGGACAATGGACATATACAGCGGATGGATGACAGTAGAAAAGCGAAACAGTTTGTGAATGTGAGAGTGCAGGGAAGGAGAACTGTAGGACGACCGAGGTCCTCATATGAGGACAGAATTGAGGAGATTGGAAGGAGAAGAGGGAAGACTGTTCCGGAGATAAGAAGAATGGCGATGGACAGATGGAAGAATTGGGTCGAGGCTACCCCAACGCTGTAAAGGCATAGTGGGGAGAGACAGAGAAGAGCTTCCTGACGGCTCTCTTGAAGGCGGCCTCATCCAACTGCTTCACATCAGGAGGCAGCTTGTTGAAGAATTTTAGTGCAGAAACTCTATAACTGGCCTGTGAACGGTGGAGACGTCTCCTGGGGACACCCAGCAGCTCACGGTGCCTGGTGTTGTGGTAGTGAATGTCACTACGGCCAGCCAGGAGTATGCTGTATCTTCTTGACATACACCAAGCACAGGAGGATGTAAACCTAGCTCCGCAGTGCAGGCTGGTTGCTTGGCTGAATCGGACTAGGCGCTGAGACAGCAAATAAGAGCAGCGTTGATGGGAATGCGAGCGGCCGCAGTAACATCTTCCACCCAGCAATGGTCGGCGTAGTTCCGCCTAGCGGACAGACGAAAGATCAAACCAGTCGGTTATTTAATCCCTCCAGCCAGGCTCAGCCAAGCAGCCGAGACAATAGAACAATGGAGTGGCGGTCTTATTCGCGTTCATCAGCAGTTTTCTTTCTCACGATTATTTTGATTTTTGTGTGTCAATAATAACTCCAGTCACCAGTAAACAGTCACCCAGAAACGTGGTGTACTACCATATCAATGACTTTTCATGATGATTTTTAATTATTTAAAAACATTGTTGACATTCTGGGCCTTTAGGCTAAACTTGGGGTTGCTGAGAACGAATCTGCAATCAGAATTTCCCTATCACGAAAAATAACGAAAAAAATCCAGCTGTTGATCTTCCGGCAACCGTTAACAGTCATCCTGCAATGCGGCCGAAACACTTCCAAGCCAGACACCCATCTCGAATGACAACAACGCCAAGCTGTGAGAAACCATCCTGCACTGCGGCGCTAGGTTAATGGCTGAAGACCGTCAGAACACCAAGGCGAGCAAAGATGGGCTTGCAGTGGGCAAGATGGTCGCTGCCTGTTATAATTCTTACAGCCCTCTTTTGCAGCCTCAGGACATCAGCAGCCCCCGCCGAATGATCCCCCGGGAGCAATATCGTGAATTCTCCCACTATTTGCAAATCAATATTTACCTTGAATTTGTCGAGCAGCTTGTTGACACGCTCGTGAAACTCTTTGAGTTGACCTCCAGCGATCCAGTCAAGGTCACCGTAGAGGGTTCGCAGGCAGTTGGTGCCATCTACCACGATGGTCGCTGTTTCAACAAAGTTGTTCTCCTTCCTGAAACAAACACGATCAAATAGTAAAGTAACGTTCAAATAGAAAAGCAACGTTCAAATAGTAAAAAAAACATTCAAATAGTGAAGTAAAGTTCAAATAATGAAGTATGTAAATTAGAGTCGCGTACTAATTCAGGAGGGAGAAGACAGAGTAGAGGAGGACCAAGAATGCGGTACATCGACGACGTAGAAAAGGACAGACGATTAAGGCTCAACTCACACTTACGCGACTCAGGTCGAGAAGAGACTCGACTCTAGTCGAGAGCATGTGTTTTCAAAGGTGACGTCGCCGAGACTAGAATCGACTTGTCTGAGTGTCACCATTTGGAAACACAGGCTCTCGACTAGAATCGAGTCTCTTCTCGACCTGAGTCGCGTGAGTGTGAGTTGAGCCTAAGAAGTGCAGTGAATGGCCATATAGAATCTTTAGCAACTAATGATGGCAGCTGATTCCTATATCTACCTATAGTGAGGTTCACGTTATAATGGCAGTGTTTGATTAGCAATGGTATTGCTATCCTTGTCTATCATTCAACAAAGCGGATAGCGCTATCTCTTTCTCGCGTTTCTCTGTTGCCAGATCGTCTTTTAACAATGGAGAATTGATAATTAACAAAATATTTCATCTTAATTATGAACATTCATTATGAGATTATAAAAAATATAATTTCTTGCTTAGTAAAATTAATTGATTATTTTAAACGAGAATGAACAGTTGATATTACATCAATAAACCTGCATCAACTACCGTCTATAGAAGGAATTGACAAGACAGTTTCGGCAACGTTTTCTTTCCTTTCTCCACTGCCATTTAATGTGACCTCACTATAGTTGTCTTTCAATAAGCAACCAAGATACTTGTTTTCTCCTCATTTTGTTCAAGTTTTTTGCAAGGAAACCCAACTAGCTTTCTATGGACCACAATATAGACGACTTGAAAGAGAGAATCGTTTATGTATGGAGGATATGAATGCATACCATCTGTGCCATTTGAGGAATGAAATGCTTTACATAATGCTAGATAGGAAAACTTTTGTATGGTTTATTGGTGGGAGTCCCTGACGGAAGTTCCACCTCGCCTGAGCCGTCAATGGGTCTTACGACTGTCATACTTTAGCCGGGACCGACAATTAACATGCCCATCGAGAACACTTAGGCTAGACGCACACCAGTTAGTCAATATAGGACAAGACATGATCAGACAAGTTTAGTCACAATACTTCACATTGCTGCTTATGTCACAGCTCCCAATGATTAGTCATTGCAATTAGACATGTCTTCATAAGCAACTATGTGAATTATTGTTGACTAAACGACTAGCAGTTTAAAACTTGCCGGTTAAATAGAAAAGGAAGCCACGCTTTTGACACAGTGGCTTCCTTTTCTATTTAACCGGCAAGTTTTAAACTGCTAATTGTTGTACAAAATACAATGAGGAGTACTTGAACTCTTTACTGTGAATTATAAAGGATTAAATTATTCAATCAGGAGATTGTTCACTTATAACTTTAAAATATTACTGGTTTCATTGGTTAACTCAATCTTCCTGTATCATATAAGTTAGAAAATATTAGAAACACGCTTGAAAGGGTGACTCCTAAAATATGCTCCAAATAAGTACCGGTACCTAATAGATTAATATTTTGAATGTCTGCTTAGAAAAATCACTTTCTAAAGGTTTAGAGCCCACCTGAAGATGAAGTTTTAAACTTCAAAAATATACTGACAATTTTTTAAGAGTCAAAACCAAAAACTTGAGCCGCAGTTATCAAAATATGAGCACGCAGCATAAGATGCGGTGTAGGCCTATATGACCTCCATATATACAGTAAAATTTCATATAATAATAATATTAATAATATTGGACTCTTACTCTAGATACTGATTTTACTATATAGGTAGTCTTGAGAGAGAGCCACAAATTCTATAGCAAGATAAAACTTTGTAATAAATGGTAAAAATATTATTTAACTGCATACGGTTCTTAAAAGTTTTGAAAAGCCTCCTCATTATTTTTAAATTTGCGATCACTTTTCAAACTATCATATAATTGAGATAATCCCCATATTCGAACTCCTGGCACAAGAAATTTATTGAGAATTTGTTAAATTATTATGTCATATTAATAAAATAGAGTGAAGCATAAACTTGTCCTTATTAATGTGATCTATGATAAATGAAAAATGGTTTTCAACAATCCCTTTTTCCATTTTATTCCTCAACTTAATTGTTGCATAATAGCATTGTAATAATTGTTTGAATAGAATATTATTATAAGATGTCTCTTCATTTTATAATCTTAGATGGAATTGTGAGTAGGAGCGGTGTAATGAATACAAGAGGTTAGAAAAAATGCAATTGTTAGAAAGACTGCAGAACTTGCAAAAATTTAGAAGACGAAGAGTAAAAGACTTTACTCCTGTTTAAAACGATGTTTTTGAGAT
Organism: Nilaparvata lugens; assembly: GCF_014356525.2. NCBI lineage: Eukaryota > Metazoa > Arthropoda > Insecta > Hemiptera > Delphacidae > Nilaparvata > Nilaparvata lugens. Next base: position 4,257 of record NW_024090888.1, read on the forward strand.
TGATGTGAAGGGGAAGTTACAGAAATACCCGTCAACATAAATATTAAGATCTTATAAAAAATTAATAAGAAATTTGCTTGAAAAAAGACCTGTTCTGTTTGTAAAAAAAATGAGAAAGAGGCGAGAACGTTCTTCCACAAATAGAATGCAAAAACTAAAATTATATACTAGAGCCATTTAAAGAGATAATATCTAAGCATAGTTTGTTGAAAACCGGTTGTTTATAACGTTCATTGCTCATTTCTTTTGAGAGAGGAGAAATGATGATTCTCAAAAAGAAATGAGCAATGAACGTTATAAACCAACCGGTTTTCAACAAACTATGCTTAGATATTATCTCTTTAAATGGCTATATCTAGTATATGATTCTGGTTTTGCATTCTATTGTGGAATAACGTTCTCGCCTCTTTATAATTTTTTTACAAAATACAATGAGGAGTACTTGAACTCTTTACTGTGCTGAATTATAAAGGATTAAATTATTCAATCAGGAGATTGTTCACTTATAACTTTAAAATATTACTGGTTTCATTGGTTAACTCAATCTTCCTGTATCATATAAGTTAGAAAATATTAGAAACACGCTTGAAAGGGTGACTCCTAAAATATGCTCCAAATAAGTACCTAATAGATTAATATTTTGAATGTCTGCTTAGAAAAATCACTTTCTAAAGGTTTAGAGCCCACCTGAAGATAAAGTTTTAAACTTCAAAAGTATACTGACAATTTTTTAAGAGTCAAAACCAAAAACTTGAGCCGCAGTTATCAAAATATGAGCCCGCAGCATAAGATGCGGTGTAGGCCTATAATGACCTCCATATATACAGTAAAATTTCATATAATAATAATATTAATAATATTGGACTCTTACTCTAGATACTGATTTTACAATATAGGTAGTCTTGAGAGAGAGCCACAAATTCTATAGCAAGATAAAACTTTGTAATAAATGGTGAAAAATATTATTCAACTGCATACGGTTCTTAAAAGTTTTGAAAAGCCTCCTCATTATTTTTAAATTTGCGATCACTTTTCAAACTATCATATAATTGAGATAATCCCCATATTCGAATTCCTGGCACAAGAAATTTATTGAGAATTTGTTAAATTATTATGTCATATTAATAAATAGAGTGCAGCATAAACTTGTCCTTATTAATGTGATCTATGATAAATGAAAAATGGTTTTCAACAATCCCTTCTTTCCATTTTTATTCCTCAACTTAATTGTTGCATAATAGCATTGTAATAATTGTTTGAATAGAATATTATTATAAGATGTCTCTTCATTTTATAATCTTAGATGGAATTGTGAGTATGAGCGGTGTAATGAATACAAGAGGTTAGAAAAAATGCAATTGTTAGAAAGACTGCAGAACTTGCAAAAATTTAGAAGACGAAGAGTAAAAGACTTTAATCCTGTTTAAAACAATGTTTTTGAGATTGATGTGAAGGGAAAGTTACAGAAATACCCGTCAACATAAATATTAAGATCTTATAAAAAATTAATAAGAATTTGATTGAAAAAAGACCTGTTCTGTTTGTAAAAAAAATTATAAAGAGGCGAGAACGTTATTCCACAAATAGAATGCAAAACCAGAATCATATACTAGATATAGCCATTTAAAGAGATAATATCTAAGCATAGTTTGTTGAAAACCGGTTGGTTTATAACGTTCATTGCTCATTTCTTTTTGAGAATCATTCCTCTTCTTTCAAAAAGAAATGAGCAATGAACGTTATAAACCACCGGTTTTCAACAAACTATGCTTAGATATTATCTCTTTAAATGGCTCTAGTATATAATTTTAGTTTTTGCATTCTATTTGTGGAAGAACGTTCTCGCCTCTTTCTCATTTTTTACAAACAGAACAGGTCTTTTTCCAAGCAAATTTCTTATTAATTTTTTATAAGATCTTAATATTTATGTTGACGGGTATTTCTGTAACTTTCCCTTCACATCAATCTCAAAAACATTGTAGGATTAAACAGGATTAAAGTCTTTCACTCTTCGTCTTCTAAATTTTTGCAAGTTCTGCAGTCTTTCTAACAATTGCATTTTTTCTAACCTCTTGTATTCATTACACCGCTCCTACTCACAATTCCATCTAAGATTATAAAATGAAGAGACATCTTATAATAATATTCTATTCAAACAATTATTACAATGCTATTATGCAACAATTAAGTTGAGGAATAAAATGGAAAAAAGGATTGTTGAAAACCATTTTTCATTTATCATAGATCACATTAATAAGGACAAGTTTATGCTTCACTCTATTTTATTAATATGACATAATAATTTAACAAATTCTCAATAAATTTCTTGTGCCAGGAGTTCGAATATGGGGATTATCTCAATTATATGATAGTTTGAAAAGTGATCGCAAATTTAAAAATAATGAGGAGGCTTTTCAAAACTTTTAAGAACCGTATGCAGTTAAATAATATTTTTACCATTTATTACAAAGTTTTATCTTGCTATAGAATTTGTGGCTCTCTCTCAAGACTACCTATATAGTAAAATCAGTATCTAGAGTAAGAGTCCAATATTATTAATATTATTATTATATGAAATTTTACTGTATATATGGAGGTCATATAGGCCTACACCGCATCTTATGCTGCGGGCTCATATTTTGATAACTGCGGCTCAAGTTTTTGGTTTTGACTCTTAAAAAATTGTCAGTATACTTTTGAAGTTTAAAACTTTATCTTCAGGTGGGCTCTAAACCTTTAGAAAGTGATTTTTCTAAGCAGACATTCAAAATATTAATCTATTAGGTACCGGTACTTATTTGGAGCATATTTTAGGAGTCACCCTTTCAAGCGTGTTTCTAATATTTTCTAACTTATATGATACAGGAAGATTGAGTTAACCAATGAAACCAGTAATATTTTAAAGTTCGTAGTCGTATTTTTATTAGATTTGTATATATAAATAACTAGCTGGCCCGGCGAACTTCGTACCACCAAATAGTTAAATGCATCTCATGACAAACTTTAGCTGGATGAACACCTGAGGAGCGCGATCGGCATTTATGTATATAGATAATTTTCCAACTGACAGAATCCAAGGGCAGGGCAGTGGACTGTGAATGATAGTTGTTATAAATACCTACAAATAAATCTTTGAATTCTGTGCATAAAAATACTGATAGCTGAAGTGTGGTAAGTACGCCAATAAAAGACTAAATGAATCAACAAGATAAGATTAATAATAATAATAAGATAATAATAGGCAGATGGCCACATACAAAAACAATTGTGTCAAATATCTTGGGATCAATAAAATAATAATAGGCTGATGGCCACATACAAAAACAATTGTGTCAAATATTTTGGGATCAATAAAATAATAATAGGCAGATGGCCACATACAAAAACAATTGTGTCAAATTTCTTGGGATCAATAAAATAATAATATGCAGATGGCCACATACAAAAACAATTGTAAGTAGATTAAGTTAAATATCTTTAAGTCTTTAAGTCTTTGAATCTTTAAATAATAATAGGCAGATGGCCACATACAAAAACAATTGTAAGTAGATTAAGTTAAATATCTTGGGGAAAATTACAACATGTGAAATAATGTAGAGAAATACAAAATTTAAATGAAATTAGGTCAATGACATTAATGACCATTGAAGCCTGACAATAATTGAAAAGGTAGTATTAATGATACCTGAAATGAATATAAATTGAGTGCTATAATGAAGGTTATTGCTGTAAGGTATAATATTAATGATTAAACAATGACAATAAGCTGTAAATAATGCTCAGCAGGTAAAATACACGAAAAATATATGCAGCATAGGCCTTCAGTGATTTGAATGTCAAGATAGACATTAATTGAACGATAATTAGGCGTCAGTGGCCTTAGAAAATCACTTGTAAAGCCAAGGGTAGCTGTCAAATCCAATGAATTAATAGTTGCTACTATTGAATACAATTATATAGGCGTCAGTGGCCTCAGAAAATCACTTGTAAAGCCAAGGGTAGCTGTCAAATCCAATAAATTAATAGGCGTCGGTGGCCTTAGTGAATTGAATGCCAAGATAGACATTAACCAAATAATAAGTAGGCGTCGGTGGTCTCAGTGAATTGAATGTCAAGATAGACATTAACCAAATAATAAGTAGGCGTCGGTGGCCTCAGTGAATTGAATGTCAAGATAGACATTAATAAAACAAATTAGTAGGCGTCGGTGGCCTCAGTGAATCACTTGTGAAGCCAGCAAGGGTAGCTGTTAAATACAATGAATTAGTAGGCGTCAGTGGCCTTAGTGAATTGAATGTCAAGCTAGACATTAATCAAATAATAAGTAGGCGTCAATGGCCTCAGTGAAATGAATGTCAAGATAGACATTAATAAATCAATAAGTATATACGTAAATGAAAATTGAATAGAACAAATTACATAACCTGAATAAAATTTTGAAGAGAAGATGCAGCCAGGCAGACAGGCAATGACTCCGCAATACCCACAGGAACAGGACATCAGCAAGCGATGATGTGATCTGGCCATGCGATGACAAGAATGGAAACGTCCACCACAGTAGGCGAATCCCCCAGTGGAAATGTAGGCTGGAGCATGTAGAATCCCAAATGAATAATCCGACTTTCAAGTTGTGGAATTTTTAGAATGATTTCCAACGGTAGAGATGATGAATTTGAAAGTTTGAGTTACACGAGGTGAAGCCAATAGTTAGAAGAATGGCAATTGAAGCTCACACGAGGTTGTAATTTTTGACAAAGTTTATCAAAGCAATATGCAAGCAATCGATGAATAATTTAATCACAATTGAAGAATAGAATAAATGAATTAATTTGTAGAATAATTCACACTTTAAAAAACGTTCTGTAGATCCAATGACTAGCGATGAACGCCCAAACGAGGTCGCAATTTTTGACAAAGTTTATCAAAGTTTAACAGAGTAACTGAGTGAAGAACTCGATGAATAATTGAATCACACTTGAAGAATAGAACAAACGAATTAATTTGAAGAATAATTCACACTTTAAAAACGTTCTGTAGGTCCGATGAATTCAGATGAAAAGTTTAGACCGGGCGCAGGATGCACGCCCGACGACCTCCATTGAAAGACAAACAGCAAACCTAAAGACGCTAGTAACAAAAAGGGGAAGGCGGAAATGTAGCCACGTACAAAAACGTTTGGAAACGTATGGTGAAAAAGTAACAAATAACTAGAAAGTAAGATGCCTAAAGACAAGATTAAATTCCGAAAAATCGAATAGTATAAATATTAAAATTGCAACGGCAAATAATCCGACGAAAAAGTATGAATAAAAGTATAGAAAACCAGATTGACTGAAGCAGTGTCGAAGAACCGACTGTGACATCACTGGTCAGCGCAGATGCACAAAAGACACAGCGCGCAGACAGACAGACATGATGACGACATGATGTCTACGTAGTAGCGGAACGAAAAACAAGTGGAACCGTTCCAATAAATGCTTTGTCAGATTTTACATAAACTGGGCCCCTTGTGTCATACGGGGGTATGGCACAATAAGAAAAAGTAAGAAATATGTAAAATCTGGCAAGGCAATTGGAAATTGAAAACTGGGCCCCATGTGAGAACCAGGGGAAAAACAATGAAACCTAAAATACAACATGAACCATAAGAGCAAGATGATTAACTAGAATCCTCATCAATGGGAAGAGGTGCTAAACTCGAAATAGCTCTCTTAAAAGTGCCAGAGGGAGTGAGAACAGTGACAACTCGAACCTTGTTGTCCTTACCGGGATGAACTTCAGTAATGCGCGCCAGCTTCCAAATGGACTGCGCGGAACCAGGATCCTTCAAGATGACAACTGTACCGACCTTCAAATTTTCACAACTGTTTAACCATTTGCCTTTTTTCTGAAGAGTGGTTGATGAGTGGGTCTTTTTTCTGAAGAGTGGTGGAGAAAAAGTACGAGATTTGGGGCCGCCTACACGAATGGAAATAGGACCGGCGTAACCCAAACCACAATTATGAAGTGAACATTAGCCTGAACGCGGGCCGCTGGTAAACTACCCATGATTTGCTCAGAACGAAGAGCCGAAAAGCGAAAACATATTATGCAATGCCGCAATACACTTTTGATGGTGCGACGGGTGGAGGGAAACCAAAATCGTTGTCTTACACTGGCCATGGTGGCCTGCACCCCAGCATGACTTAGATGACGATGGTGAGCAACAATCAATGCATGAGTGAATTTGTGATTGCTGGGCAACAATATTTGATGTTTATAATCAAAAGAAGCATTTGCATTTTGCAAACGTCCACCAACTCTGAGCAGAGAATCTGAGTGAATGAATGGTGACAAGGCTTTAATAGAACTATTAGGCAATAGCTCCTGATTTTGATGCAATGCTTTAAGTTCGGCAGAGAAAGCTTCTTCTTGAATAGATTTGAAGATACAATTTTCAGCTTCTGAAATTTCAGAGATAGCTAATTGACCAAAGCGCGGAGTGACTGAATTTTGTTTTTTACAATTATGAATGAACCATAGAACATATGCTGTAGTACGAACAATTTTGTGATAGGTGGAGCAACTATTGATTATGCCTGAGATAACATCATTATGAGCAGAAGTAGTAGCTAATACCTGAACTGATTGAGAACTGATTTCCTGAACTGATAGCTGAACTGATTTCTCTAACTGATGAGAGACATCATTTGAAGTTAGAAAATTCGACATGACCTTACGGGGAGTGGCCACAGGTGAAGTGGGGAGGCACGAACGAGGTGCTGCAATAGGACGAATAGCTTTACAAGAACCAAATATGACCCAACCTAGACTGGTTTTCTGAAGGATGGGAGCGTTTTGAGCTAGATACAATTTACCAGGCTGAAGAACAGATGCAAATATGCCAGTACCAAGTAACAAATCTACAGGTTTAGACTGATCAAACAATGGATCCGCTAATTTGAGTTCAACGGGAATTGAAATTTTGGAAAGATCGATGTTCACACTAGGAACATTAGATGATATGCTATCAACTACAATACAATTTTCTTCAACCGACCACGAACGATCAGCAGAAGACAAGCAAACTGAATGAGAAACAGATGATTTGGTCTTATTCTCACCTACACTATGAATCAAAGTGTCAGAATACAAAGTAACAAGTGACAATTTTTCAGCCAACCTAGTTGACATCAAATTACAATCAGAGCAAGAGTCTAAAAGCGCGGTTGCTTTAATAAATTCCCCACTAGAAGTTTGAACCAAAACTTCGGCAGTAGGTAACAAGGCGACAGTTGATTGCTGTTGCAAACACAGAGACGAAGTGGAGCTCATTGTGACATGAGAGTTCTTCTGAGGCTGTTCTGCATGAGAAACAGCTTGCTTAGTTGTTTCCACATTCTGAACCATGACGGAATTCAAAACAGCATTCTTGCCCTGGAGGGAGCAAGGATTGAGAATGAATAACATTTGAAGTTACCTTATCCTTAGAAGTAGGCTGAGTGTCCCGTGATTGAGGATACGACCTGTGAAGAACAGTGTGGTGACTCTTGCCACAAAGTGTACACGATTTGTCCGAACAAACATGATTGGGTGCGAAAGGCTTGAGGCAATTATAACATAACTTTTGTCACGGACAGCATTCCAACGATCAGTAACCTGTAACTTCAATAATTCATTACAACGATTTGGAAAATGACCAACAGAATTACAAAAACTACAAGGTGACATAGAAGAGGTAGTAACCTGCATCCTAGCTTGAACATTCGATTGATTTTGATTGAACTTCGGCTTGCTATGAGCACCAACCGAGTTGGATGTACTTTGCTGTACATTTCCTTGATGATGGTTAGCTGAGCTTGAAGCAACAGCTTCCATGATTTTGCATTGTGATTCCAAAAAATTCCAAAATTTATCAATGGTGGGAATGTTGTGTATACCAACACTCTTTTCCCATTCTCGAACAGTAGCAGTATCCAACTGCAACAACATTTTGTGCATGTACAATAAGTCCTTGATTTGGACTCCAAGTTGAAGCGCTTCGAGCGCGGTAATGTGGGACTTGCAAAAGTCAATGAATGCCCGTAATGATTGCAGACAGTTACGCTTTATGGTAGGCGGAGATTCAATTGCCGTGACGTGCCTGGCAGCAATTAATCTCTTGTTGTCATACCTCTCCCTTAAGAGGTTCCATGCAAGCTGAAAACCATTTTCGTCAGCTTCAATGTGCTCCACTCTAGCAAGAGCTTCACCACTGAGTGATTGACGAAGATAGAAAAATTTCAATGAATCATTAATATTATCTTGATTACCAATAATATTAGTAAAAGCACTTGAGAATGCTTGCCATTTTGAAAGCTCCCCATTGAAGCGTGGAAGCGGAATCTGAGGCAACTGAAAATTTGCCAAAGGTGCGTTTTGAGATGTTGGCCGCTGGGAAGCACCAGCAGTGGCCTCATTGATGCGTTGTCTGCTTTCAAAAGCAGTTAATGCAGCGTTTGCCTTAGAGGTAATGGAGATAAACTTATTGAGTATCTCAAAATGAGTTGAAGTGTCCTGTGCTTGCAACTCTGAATTCCATAGTTGTTCATGAATCATATTATACTTAATTCTAAGTGAACCTAGTTCGTTTTTTACAGTCAATAATTGATAATAAGTGGCTTCAGTGTCCACAACATAATCGTTATAGCTGGTTATGAACCAATCTATTTCCTGGTGTAAATTGTCTCTTGCATTGAAAAGAGCAGAAGGCTCAGGAAGTGAATCTTCCTCATGATCAGACATGCTTAAAAACTAACAGAAAAAGCTGAGTGAATGACACAATAGTGCACTGTAGCAATGCGATTGCTGCGCCAATAAGCAACCTTGGGCGCTGGTCCAGTACGCAGAGAGGCACGCCTGTGCGTTTGAGGCAAGTTGTATCAAGCTTGCTGTGCGGCGAGTCAAGTAGCAAGCTCGCAAGGCGGTGTAGTTTGCCGTGTGTTGTTTTCTCAATGCGCAATAGCCATCTGTGACCAGTTCAGTGCGGTTCAGTCTCTCAGGGTACAATATAGTTGATAGCTGGTGCATACATGTCTCAGCGTGCTTTGAGTTGCAGCCAGTACTGAAAATTTGAAACAAGTGTGTGAATGCTTAATATTAAACAATATAAACATACAAAAGTACAATGAAATAAAATATACTCTAGAGTGGGACCTAATCATTGGCGTCAAGCTAGACTATTAGGCACACGGTCACTGAACCCCAAGGTTCAATGGACCAAGAAATGGGTAATAAAAATTAACAATTATCCTAGGCAAACTGGGTCAAAGATGACGGGCAGGAGGACCAATTTTTACAATTGGTCCAATTAACAATATCCAGGTAAAACTGGATCAAGAAATCCGGCCCGGAGGACCAATTTTTATGACAGAATCCAAGGGCAGGGCAGTGGACTGTGAATGATAGTTGTTATAAATACCTACAAATAAATCTTTGAATTCTGTGCATAAAAATACTGATAGCTTGAAGTGTGGTAAGTACGCCAATAAAAGACTAAATGAATCAACAAGATAAGATTTAATAATAATAATAAGATAATAATAGGCAGATGGCCACATACAAAAACAATTGTGTCAAATATCTTGGGATCAATAAAATAATAATAGGCTGATGGCCACATACAAAAACAATTGTGTCAAATATTTTGGGATCAATAAAATAATAATAGGCAGATGGCCACATACAAAAACAATTGTGTCAAATTTCTTGGGATCAATAAAATAATAATATGCAGATGGCCACATACAAAAACAATTGTAAGTAGATTAAGTTAAATATCTTTAAGTCTTTAAGTCTTGAATCTTTAAATATAATAGGCAGATGGCCACATACAAAAACAATTGTAAGTAGATTAAGTTAAATATCTTGGGGAAAATTACAACATGTGAAATAATGTAGAGAAATACAAAATTTAAATGAAATTAGGTCAATGACATTAATGACCATTGAAGCCTGACAATAATTGAAAAGGTAGTATTAATGATACCTGAAATGAATATAATTTGAGTGCTATAATGAAGGTTATTGCTGTAAGGTATAATATTAATGATTAAACAATGACAATAAGCTGTAAATAATGCTCAGCAGGTAAAATACATGAAAAATATATGCGGCATAGGCCTTCAGTGATTTGAATGTCAAGATAGACATTAATTGAACGATAATTAGGCGTCAGTGGCCTTAGAAAATCACTTGTAAAGCCAAGGGTAGCTGTCAAATCCAATGAATTAATAGTTGCCACTATTGAATACAATTATATAGGCATCAGTGGCCTCAGAAAATCACTTGTAAAGCCAAGGGTAGCTGTCAAATCCAATAAATTAATAGGCGTCGGTGGCCTTAGTGAATTGAATGCCAAGATAGACATTAACCAAATAATAAGTAGGCGTCGGTGGCCTCAGTGAATTGAATGTCAAGATAGACATTAACCAAATAATAATAAATAGGCGTCGGTGGCCTCAGTGAACTGAATGTCAAGATAGACATTAATAAAACAAATTAGTAGGCGTCGGTGGCCTCAGTGAATCACTTGTGAAGCCAAGGGTAGCTGTTAAATACAATGAATTAGTAGGTGTCAGTGGCCTTAGTGAATTGAATGTCAAGCTAGACATTAAATCAAATAATAAGTAGGCATCAGTGGCCTCAGTGAAATGAATGTCAAGATAGACATTAATAAATCAATAAGTATATACGTAAATGAAATTGAATAGAACAAATTACATAACCTGAATAAAATTTTGAGAGAAGATGCAGCCAGGCAGACAGGCAATGACTCCGCAATACCACAGGAACAGGACATCAGCAAGCGATGATGTGATCTGGCCATGCGATGACAAGAATGGAAACGTCCACCACAGCAGGCGAATCCCCCAGTGGAAATGTAGGCTGGAGCATGTAGAATCCCAAATGAATAATCCGACTTTCAAGTTGTGGATTTTTAGAATGATTTCCAAACGGTAGAGATGATGAATTTGAAAGTTTGAGTTACACGAGGTGAAGCCAATAGTTAGAAGAATGGCATTGAAGCTCACACGAGGTTGTAATTTTTGACAAAGTTTATCAAAGTAATATGCAAGCAATCGATGAATAATTTAATCACAATTGAAGAATAGAATAAATGAATTAATTTTTAGAATAATTCACACTTTAAAAAACGTTCTGTAGATCCAATGACTAGCGATGAACGCCCAAACGAGGTCACAATTTTTGACAAAGTTTATCAAAGTTTAACAGAGTAACTGAGTGAAGAACTCGATGAATAATTGAATCACACTTGAAGAATAGAACAAACGAATTAATTTGAAGAATAATTCACATTTTAAAAACGTTCTGTAGATCAAATGAATAGCAATGAAACGCTCACAGGAGGTTGCAATTTTTGACAAAGTTTATCAAAGTTTAACAGAGTAACTGCGTGAAGAACTCGATGAATAATTGAATCACACTTGAAGAATAGAACAAACGAATTAATTTGAAGAATAATTCACACTTTAAAAACGTTCTGTAGGTCCGATGAATTCAGATGAAAGGTTTAGACCGGGCGCAGGATGCACGCCCGACGACCTCCATTGAAAGACAAACAGCAAACCTAAAGATGCTAGTAACAAAAAGGGGAAGGCGGAAATGTAGCCACGTACGAAAACGTTTGGAAACGTATGGTGAAAAAGTAACAAATAACTAGAAAGTAAGATGCCTAAAGACAAGATTAAATTCCAAAAAATCGAATAGTATAAATATTAAAATTGCAACGGCAAATAATCCGACGAAAAAGTACGAATAAAAGTATAGAAAACCAGATGAAGCAGTGTCGAAGAACCGACTGTGACATCACTGGTCAGCGCAGATGCACAAAAGACACAGCGCGCAGACAGACAGACATGATGACGACATGATGTCTACGTAGTAGCGGAACGAAAAACAAGTGGAACCGTTCCAATAAATGCTTTGTCAGATTTTACACCAACTGCAAAATAAATAATTTACTAAAAATCAATTAATTCTGAACACCGAAGACATCAAAATTATTCAAAACAAAGGAATGTCTTAAGCGCTTGTAAGTCTTTAACCTAAGGCCGCACTGCTAGATGGTTACACACAGAACAGTCATTTTGCTTTTAGTCGGGGCGTTTAGAATAAAATACATGGGCGGTTATGGAGCTGCACACACTCTTGTCTACTATCTACCGACGGCTGTTGTATGACGCAATGATTATAACAGCTGATTTTTATTTCTGTGTGTGGCCAGCTCACAAATATCTTCTCCCAAAAGGATTACTGTACATGTAAACTTTGAAGGACCGTAGGAGAGAGTCCTGAAGTTGGATTATGAATTTGATAGGCCATAAACCTGGTCCTGAACATAACGAACACAACTATAAAAAATCATCAAATTCGGTGCACACATGAAAAAGTTATTGAATGTCAAATTTTGAGGCTCGATTTTTATTTATATAGAGGTATATTATTCAAATTACTAGTAATTCTCCACAATAATAATTGAACATCCAAGTAAACATTGAACATCATATTAAAATACTTTATTAGATTTGTGTAAAATAGGTAAATTACATATAAAAATCCTGTAAAAATTTCTGGCAAAATATGTTTTCGCAAATACTTTATAGGTACTCTAAATAAAAATCGGAAGTTTAAAGGGTTAGTGACCCGGTGTAAGGGTCACCGAGATCAACTACAACTTTTCTTATCTCTGCCAGCACTGGCAAACCAGTTTACTATGAAAAGTGGTTGACACTCCATTACGTTCACATTCACTTTAAACTGTCAGAATTCCGTAAATCAGTGCTCCCCGTTCAACCAATGCTGATTGAATGCCCACTGAAGAGAGATGAAATGCCCCTGAATAATCAACATAAAAATGATACCCGTCCAAATACGAGAAGGCTTGTTTTGCAGTAGAGTAAAATAAATTATCTGATTATCAACAATCTGAACTGATTATTGTTCCAATTATGTTATACAAACCTTATTTAAAAAACACTTATTGAAATGGGCTGCTTTTAAATTAACTAGTTGTTCAACTATTTTAAGTTTTTTAATAAATAAAGGGTGCTACAAGTTTTATTTTGTTTTAAACTTTATTTATTAATTTAGAATAGAATTATAGTACTTTTTTGAAATGAAGAAAATAATAGATTGAAAATAATAATTATTACAACTAGCTTCAGGTTTTTGAAGATGGTGTGTATTATACCGTAACTAGTTGTTATAATTTTAAAGTTTGTATTTTCATCTACTATTTATTCATTCAAAAAAATACTATAATTTATTTTATGAATAAATATAAGTAGCCTTGATTACATACATTTTATTTATTCTATTCATTCCATAATCACAGCATCAAAATTTTGAAGCATCTAAATTTGAAAATCTACTTTGTGAGTATTTTGAGGACTGAAAATTTTGTGAAGTGAACACCTACAAGTGACTTGACCTATTTTGGACTATGTGTAACCTTATCTAAATTTGGGAGAAGAATAGCACAAGGTTATTTTATTTTTTCTCCCCTATCATTTTTTTTTTGATGATGTACTCATTGTATGTTTGGTTGAATCAAATTAATGATTGTGGGAGAATCAATAGGATGAACCCAAAAGTCGTATTGCCTTTTTTAAAGTAAATAAATAAATTATGAAGAATAATAATGAATAAAATTAATGAAATAATTAAGGTGATTTTGACATATATCCACAGAAAGTACAGATCATCATCTGTACTAGATGCCTTGCAACCAAATTATAATTCGTAAAAATCTCCACTTCAGATTAGTTATTGTTCTCGTTTCTCGTTTTACTACTGTATTCAATGTATGCAATAAAAGTATTCCATCATATTATTTAATCTACTTTATTCAAACATAGAATATTTGTGAAATGATCACCTATATAATAATAAATAATAATTTTAATATTATTATATTGGGTGAACAAAATGTTTCCCAAAAGCTAAAGAAAAACAGGGGACAAAAATAAGGGCGACAGAAACTTTACTGTTCAAATTCAAGGGTAATACTATAGAGAAAATATAGCATAACAAGATAAGAAGATATCCCATGGTATAGGGCGTTTATGTTGCAAATGTGACTGTTAACTGAAGCCGATAGTCCTAGTAGTTATTTTTGGAGAAGCTATGTGACGTTGGTAGTCTCGCATACTGTGCCGTTCTTACACTTTCATCCGTCCAAAACAGTATAATAGTAGACAGTAGTCAACAGTAAATTGGCTTGAGTTGGCAAAGAATCGGCTTGGAATTTGGAACATAAACGACCTATAGCAAGGAATATTCTCTCAAGCTATATTATCTACGGTTTATTTTCTCTACCTACTTATGTAGAGATTGTATATAGAGTAGATACGGTAATGTAAGTTTCCTATCTCTTCAATCTGTTAATTTTTATACAATGTGAAGATATTTTAGAGTTGGCCTTTCATAATAGGCCTACACATGTTTTCCGAATATCAATTCTATTGTTTTTCATTTCAACCATTGTTTTTCACTGTATTCCGTAATTATATTTGGGTAATTGTATTGATTGAGATTTCCTTCTCTTTTTAATTCATGTGTGGAAATTAAGGAACCTCAGTAAATTCCATTTGTTTTTCAATAACACAGAATTGATTACTTGATGTGCTACTTTGAAGATCTAGGTCCTGCACTGCATATTTTCATCTCCATGTGCCAAAGGCTCCAACTAGATCAACAATAACAACCTGATAAGAGTTAGAGGATCAGAAGGAGAACAGAGAGAAAGAGAAGAAGAAGAAGAAGAAGAAGAAGAGGAAAAAATTAAAAAATAAGAACTTGATCTTGATTGTACAGTGCAGACCTGAAGGGCAATCTCTGGCTTGAACTTTGTGAATAATAAAGTGACTACCGTACCGTTAAACCGCTCGAATCAGGTTCTTCTGTACTGTCATAATAATTTACAAGAGTCACCTCTGGCTCAAAATGTATATATGTATGACTCCAGCAACTTAAAGGGGCAACCAGTCGAGTCATCTTGACTCTACACTGAGGTCCATGTTATAAAGGCAGTGTTTGATTAGCAATGATTTGCTATCCTTGTCTATCATTCAACAAAACTGATAGCGCTATCTCTTTCTCACTCTGCTCTGTTGCCAGATTGTCTTTCAACAATGTAGAATTAATAAATATTTCATCTCAATGATGAATATTCATTATTTAATTATTGAAATATATTTCTTGCTTAATAAAATATTATTGTTTATTTTCAACGAGAATGAACAGGAGTCAATATTACATCAATAAACCTGTTTCAGCTACCGTCTATAGAGGACATTGGCTATAGAAGACAGAGGATTGGCAACGTTGATCTCCTATCTTTCTCTACTGCCATTATAACGTGGACCTCACTATTGTGACAGTTTATTTGAAAATATGATTTCCACATTTTTTTATTTGAAAATTAAATCCATTTTTATTATTATTTTCTTGTTTTGAAAGAGCTCCTTTTGTAAAAATTGTTGATCCTTCATGAACTTCAAACTCAGCAAAATCAAATTAAGAATAATGAGAATTGATAGGTATTGAAGAATTTTTCTATAATTGAAAAAACTGTATTAATTTATAATAAATGTGGATGTGAAAAATAAAACTGTGTTCTTCAAATTGTTATTGTCTTATCCAAATTACAGACTCTAAACATTCATTCTATTTAATGACAAAAAAATCCAGTAATCGATAACAAAAAAAAACAGGCAATAGCCATTTTCTAACACAATTTTCAAAAATATAGTCTAAATTTACAGGTTATATCCAAGCCCCTGTTTCATAAAAACTAAGAAGTCCTGTAATACAGGAACAGCTGATTTTATCGGCTATATTGAACATATGTAATTGGAATGGTGATTCTCCTGTATTACGTGACTTCTAAGTTTTATGAAACAGGGCCCAATTTTTATTATTTTCAGTTATTTTAAAAATAACATCATAGTACTCTTTTTTGAAAAGTTTTTGTGTTTTTAATTCTGTTTTTATAAAAAAAAAAACTTTCAAAAAAGGGTAATCTGATGTTATTTTATGAATAAAAAATGAGTAGCCCTGAATACATTCATTTTAAGGAGATATTTTTAGTTACTTTATTCAACCATGTATTTGAATACAGAGGACTCCAGTGATGACTCTTCAAATATTCTTCCCAGTCAGTCGCGGACTCTGAGATCAGATTGTATCAAAACTACAGTTATATCGATGGGTGACTTTGCGAGGGTGGGTAGCAAGTTGTCGGCAGGGGGAGGGGTCAAAAGGGGGCTCCACCCCCCCGGACCCTGGGCTACAGGTCACCGGCTTCTTCTCGCATGTCCCCAGATCTCAGAGCAACTCTGGCTCCAAACTCAGTTACAGTCAACAAGTCACAGGAATTGGAATCAGCATGACCGGCTCTGATCAACTGACATTCGTCAGGGTGTTTCTACTAATATCGATAAGTAATTATCATTATTTTATTTTATTTACTAAAAAAACTGAATATTATCATAGTTTCAAAGAGTTTTTGATGTAATTAGAAACAGAAATAGCCTACTTGAGGTTAAGAGATTTTCCCAATAATTTTGAATTATATTTGCATAATCTGTTTTGAACAATTTTCGACGATACAGTCTAAAGCTGCGTTTACACCAAAGTTATTAACAAAATGTTAATAACTTAATCCTTATAGATTAAATAAGATTGAACATAGCTTATTATACACATGATGAACATATGTGTTTGTCAAGTTCCGTCCAATCTAACAGAATCTATAATGGTGTAAACACAACTTAATAGACTGTAGTATGTGTCGTCGAAAATATTTCAAAACGGATGATTAACTTGCATGCAGTTCGTCGTTCGTCATAGATAGTAAAATAAGATGAGTATAATTTTTTTCTATACTCAACTGACCTTTTTGGAGTGTTTCTACTGATATGGATAAGTAATAATTATTATTTTATTTAATGTACTAAAAACACAGAATATCATCATAGTTTCGAAGAGTTTTAATGGAATTTGAGACAGAAATACTTGAGGTTCACCGGCTTTTTTTCTCCCAATATTTTTAATAATTATTAGTGCATGTAGAGAAAGCAATTAAATTTTTCATAATCTCCTTAATCGACTTTGGTCAGGGTGTTTCTACTAATATCGATAAGGGATAATTATTATTTTACCTGATATACTGAAAACACAGAATACTATAATAGTTTCGAAGAGCTTTCAGTGGAATTTGAGACAGAAATACTTGAGTTTCACCGTTTTTTTTCTCCTAATAATTTTGAATTATATATGTGCATGTGGAAAGCATCAATAATTTTCTCAATATTAATGTAATAATTGACACATTTTAATGAATTTGATTGACGTAGAACACATACTTTGAACAAAAACCGTTGAGTAGAAAAAATATTATACATTTTTTTTTGAAAAATTTTGTAGATGACGTTGACCGTGCATTATTGAAAAAATATCATTCTCAATAAAGAAATTTCTATTCCCAATTCTATAAAAGTAAATTGTTATTTACTTGACTATAGCTTCAATAATAATATTTTCGTATCATTCTAAAAAATATTTAGTATAATGTAGGACCATAGAGTTTAATTTGAGCAGCTTTATATTGATAGTCTCCACAATCTCTTTTTTCAATATGGAAATAGATCTTAGTTTATTTCTGATTTCCCTAATGTGTTTTGCTGATAAAAGTAGCCAATCTATTTTTTATTTTTCACAATACTTACTTTACTTTACTTTCTCTGGCTCTACAGTCCGGTGTGAGCCTTGGCCTCCCTCACGATTTGCCTCCATGCTTCTCTGTCTCCTGCCTTTCTCCTCCACGACCGCACTCCCATGCTATGTAAGTCCTCCTCCACATCCCTTAACCACCTCTTCCTTGGTCTTCCACGCTTTCTAATCCCCATCATTTGTGCGTTCATCAAGTTGTTGGGTAACCTGTCTATTCCCATTCTTGTCACGTGACCAAGCCACCTTATTCTTTGTCATTTTTCACAATATATGACATTAATTTGCATTATCTATTTCTTGAGGTGAAATGGAAGAGATGTTGTCAGTTCCACACTTAATTTATTTAAAGTTTCAAGTGCTTTGAAGGCAAACTATAGTTTGTTTCAATGCACTTGAAACTATAGATTAACTTGAATAAAGTATTTGAAACTGACAATATCCCTTTCATTCCATCTTAATATGAAGAAATTCAACAATATATCTGTTCTTAGTGTGAATTTGATCAATTTGTGACTGACGTTCAGTGATGTGACTGAATGATTCCTTTTTTGTTATTAGTTAGAAGTCAAATTTCTTTAATAAAAAATTTATTCACTTATTACTGTGTCAACAAGATCTTTTGGCTGAATGATTCCTTCTAATTTTCTGAATAAATATTTCAAAATCTTCTGATTCTACCTTATTGTAAGAGAACTAAGTGTATAATTCTACATTTTTCAGTAAGCATAGCGGCACACCATGGATTTGCAGCGTCTACTAGCAAATACATTCCACATAGCAGCAATTTTGTCGGGGAAGGAACCAATGAATTGCTACAGCTCTGTTACAAGTGAGTATTCTACTTAAAAATTATATAAAAAGTATATACAAGTAAAACAACTGACCTATTTGTTAAATTTGTAGATGACTTTGACCCTGCATTATTGAAAAAATATCATTCTCAATAAAGAAATTTCTATTCCTTATTCTATAAAAGTAAATTGTTATTTACTTGACTATAGCTTCAATAATAATATTGTCGTATCATTCTAAAATATATTTAGTATAATGTAGGACTACAGAGTTTAATTTGAGCAGCTTATATTGATACTTTCCACAATCTCTTTTTTCAATATGGAAATAGATCTTAGTTTATTTCTGATTGCCCTAATGTGTTTTGCTGATAAAAGTAGCCAATCTATTTTTCATTTTTCACAATACTTACTTTACTTTACTTTCGCTGGCTCTACAGTCCGGTGTGGACCTTGGCCTCCCTCACGATTTGCCTCCATGCTTCTCTGTCTCCTGCCTTTCTCCTCCACGACCGCACTCCCATGCTATGTAAGTCCTCCTCCACATCCTTTAACCACCTCTTCCTTGGTCTTCCACGCTTTCTATTCCCCATCATTTGTGCGTTCATCAAGTTGTTGGGTAACCTGTCTATTCCCATTCTTGTCACGTGACCAAGCCACCTTATTCTTTGTCATTTTTCACAATATATGACATTTTAATTTGCATTATCTATTTCTTGAGGTGAAATGGAAGAGATGTTGTCAGTTCCACACTTAATTTATTTAAGCGAAGCTAAAGTTTCAAGTGCATATTGAAGGCAAACTATAGTTTGTTTCAATGCACTTGAAACTATAGATTAACTTGAATAAATTATTTGAAACTGACAATATCCCTTTCATTCCAACTTAATATGAAGAAATTCAACAGTATATCTGTTCTTAGAGTGAATTTTATCAATTTTTGGCTGACGTTCATTGATGTGACTGAATGATTCCTTTTTTGTTATTAGTTAGAAGTCAAATTTCTTTAATAAAAAAATTTATTCACTTATTACTGTGTCAACAAGATCTTTTGGCTCAATGATTCCTTCTAATTTTCTGATTAAATCTTTTAAAATCTTCTGATTCTACTTTATTGTATGAAAACTAAGTGTATAATTCTACATTTTTTCAGTAAGCATAGCGGCACACCATGGATTTGCAGCTTCTACTAGCAAATACATTCCACATAGCAGCAATTTTGTTCGTGAAAACTGTGCTTGTCAAAATTCATCGTGATCAATAATCATCATTGCATTCAAACAGAATAACAAGAGAAATGCATGCACTTGACTTTTGTAGTAGATTTTCAAGAATTCCCCAAGTATCACTATAACTAATAAAATTTGGAATTTTTTTTGTAAAAACTGTGCTTGTACAAAATTCATTCGTGATCAGGAATGATTCAATATATGTTCAACATTGCATTCATTCAGAATAACAGAAGAAATGCCATGCACTTGACTTCTGTGGTAGATTTTCAAGAATTCCCCATAGTATCACTA
>NW_024090889.1:0-23471 GCF_014356525.2 Nilaparvata lugens
GGGATTGATTGTTGAGTTGGTTAATAGTAATGCGAGGGTGAAAATTTATAATAAGTTTGTATGTGAAATAACAAGCTCTGGTGTAATAAGCAATTAGGTAACCATATTGTAGACTTTATGAGTGTGCAGATCAAGATTAGGGAAAACTTTCACCTCTCCTACAGGTAAAATGCATGGTATTACACGTTGGAAGCTACAATCCTAACTATAGTTTAACAAATAGAGCAATAGCAAAACCTTTGACCCTATTCAAGATAGCTTGTCACTCTTGAATGATAGTAGAAATTATTTCCAAAATGCTCCATTTATTCTGTGTCCTTGGCTAAAATGTGGAGAAAACTGACAGATAATTGAAAATAGTTGTTGTTTTCCTATATGATCTTCTACAGTATGTTTACTGGGGTAATAGCAATACCAGCAATTGAGTGGAGTACAAGTAAAGCTTCCCACTGACCCACACATAGAAATAAAATAATATCCTATGTAATCTCTGCATTTAGCTTTAATCTACTACCTATTAATTATGTGGAAATTTTCGAGGATCCATCAAACAAAAATAATATCAGTTTCTCACAAAGTGTTATATTAGAGTGGAGAGACTTATTTCTCCAAGTCAACCACAGTTTTTCTCTACCATATCCAAGTTGTTGACCTAGATGATTGGGCTTGTAGCAACAGGTAACTTGATACCACAAGTCTTAGAAAAACGGGCAACATAACTTGTAAGCTTCCTCCATACCTTGTCTCCTATCTCAGTGCTATCAGCCAGAAGCTAAGCTAGAACTGGATGAAATTGATCTAAAACGGGAAAATTGAGTTTTTTGAAGCCACACAGTCATTTAGGGAACGGCATAAGCAGCTAGAAGAATTTAAAATAAAAATTTGAGAGAGGAACTTGGACATTCACATTGGTGAAATTTTGAGCCTAGTGGAGTTTATAATGTGACTGCATTTACTGTGAATAATACTGGAATTCCCATATGTAGGTGTACTAGGGGAAAAAATGGTTTGAAAACGTTTACTTGTAAAGGGTTGCCATAAAAATGTTTTCATTAATGCATACAAAGCTATCGAAACTCTCAGAAAGAGGGTTATTTTGTACCCTTACACTGAAAAAAAAAATTATTTGTCTACCAGGGAAGAGAAAATTGTGTAATTACAGTCAATGGTATGTCAAGCTATAATGGACATACATTTCCTAGAATAGAATCAGTTAAGTTTCTCCCAGATGTTTGGAAAAACTTGGAAGACACTCCCTTCACACAAAAGAAGTGGAGCAGTATATAACATCACAATGCTGGAAATTAAAGGGAAAGTAAAGTAGGACAGTGTAAAAGATTGGAAGAGTTACCACAAGGTATAGAGTTAGTCATTATTGCAATAAAAGAAGTGTACATAGACAATACTCGGTATATCCTACAGTTTGAAAATGTGGAAGCATTTTCAAACTATTGGTTAGAGGAAGAATTTGAAAACCCGAACATAGATTTAATTATAAAATTAGAATCAAGCTAGATGTTTTATTCCCAGTAGAATAAGGAAAGAGTTACTTTCTGTATTTGATTTGGTCATAGATATGCTTTGATGTTGTATAATAATTTAAAAATAAAGAAAATTATTGTGACATCCCTCATGACATGAGCTCTCACCCCTTCTCCTGATTCCTCTCTCATTTTTCTTCCTGCTAAACGAGTGGAGGAGGAGGCACAAGGAGGAGGACAAAGGAGGAGAACGGAGGACAATTTTTGTCCTCGGAGGGGAGGAGGAGGAGAACAGAGTACAAAGGAGGAGAAAGGAGGACAAGGAGGAGGAGAAAAAATTTAAGTAAAAATGAACTTACATGTGTTGATTTGACGAAATGAATAATCGACTTCTTCAGCTTCCTCGCTCGGTTCAGTTAGCTCCTCGCTATGATTTCTAGATGCAGGTAAGGTTCCTTCACGAGAGCACAATTGCTTATGAGACCGAGTTGTGAGGTGAGAAAATGCTGTGGAAAAAACAATGTAACCAAACTGTAACACTAATATATATTATAAATCAATTTAGTTTATTTCACAAAAATATGAGATATAACAAAAATTTTCACTTACAATCAAATGTTATCGTCGTGCTAAAGCTCTGGGGAGTATCGCAGTGTTCGCCAATGTGATACACGCCTCCTTTGTGTTTCTATCTCACTCGTACAAGCCTGCAACAGACAGAGAAACGACTTGCTATATATCGCTTTTCTCAGTGAAAATCCTCATTCACGTTAAGAGCTATTAGTACGCGCTTCTCGACACTTTAAAATGGACAAGTCACACCGTGCATCCTCATCTCATTCTTATTGCCAGACAGCCCGCCTCCGGAGAGGGAACTCACTTCTGGGGCAGCAGCAGAAAGCCGCAGCACGGCTACAACATCAGCTGTCGCCTCTGCTGCTGCGCCACCTCCTCCTCAGCCTCAACCTCAGATCCCTTGAAGAACAAGGGATCTTCGTCCAAGATAGGGATTCCAGCATCATCACCAGACAGCAGCCCTCCCCGCAAGCTACTTGGGCACCCCGCCGAGCGCCTCACATCGGTACCCCCCCCCAAGCAGTCTGTCAAGAGGAGGCTGTTTGTCGACGACGACGATGGTAGCCCGGCGTCCTCACTCAATCGAAGGTTAGCATACAAAAATATTATTATTGTAATGTACAAAATCTTTATAAAATGTGAATTTTATAAATCTTTTTGTGTGCATTACAAGTCATTACTGATTCTTATACTGTGAGCGAAGACTGAGCTATCTAATTGTGCTATCAAAACAATCCGAACACAGATAAATTTTCACACGATGGTTGTATTTGTTAAACATGTTTACTAAATATGTCGCCTGAAACATTCCTACTGAAACAATTTGAATTGGAGATTACATACTGATTACATTATGAAAAATAGTTTTGTTTGAGTGTGAAACAAAAATTTGCATGATTAATGATTAATTTATGTTTTCTGCAATCATTTATGTTGATTGTAATGAAGTGAAAATTTTTTTCCGATAATTGAGAGTTATGTCAGAGAATTTCCAAGTTATTACTCACATTTTTTGAGTAGTGAATCTGTTGAGCGCAAGATCACTCTCTCATGTCAGAGAATTTGCGAGTTATTAGTCACAGTTTTGAGTAGTGAATCTGTTGGCGCAAGATCTCTCTCTTGTATGATTTTGATAACCTGAAACAAATAAGAGTCTAATGAAATATTTTTCAACAGAACCGTGCGGTGGAAGAGGATGAGGAGGACAGCTCCATAATGACGCTGTTACAGCAGGAGGAGGATGAAATTCTCCCCGAGGAGCACTTCCTCACTGTCATCAATAGGTACGCCCCGAAACCCTGGACTCCTCTAAGAGAGTTGGAGGGTACGCCTTACCCTATGAGGACGTGAGGGGAGGTCTGCAATCAACATGGACGTCGCGTGGTGCTCAAGATCCGGCTGTCAGGTCAGAGAACAACAGATGTTTACATACCTGAACGTTTCACGCAGATCTTGACCTCCAAAGACATCCAAATTTTAAAAGTAAATGTAAATCATTGTTACTGTTTTTCAAACATATTAATCAGTACTGACTGACATAAACATTGTTAAAATGCATAAAATTTAAATCATGATAATTATATTACCAGTTAACATTTTATGATTTTATATTATTATTTTGTTAACATATCTTGTAACAAATTTTCAGATTTACTTTTAGGGTTTCATTAACATTTTATGCATTTACGATATTATTACTTTTAAAATGAAAATCATTATTATGCAAATAATGCAATTTGATAATGCAAATCATTGTTACTGTTTGTGAAACATATAATCAGTGCATGACTGACATAAACATTGTTAAAATGCATAAAATTTAAATCATGATAATTATATTACCAGTTAACATTTTATGAATTTTATTATTACTTATTTTGTTAATAATCTTGTAAAAATTTCGGATTTACTTTTAGGGTTTCATTAACATTTTATGAATTTACGATATTATTACTTTTAAAATGAAAATCATTTATTAATGCAAATAATGCATTTGATAATGCAAATCATTGTTACTGTTTGTGAAACATATTAATCAGTGCATGACTGACATAAACATTGTTAAAAGCATAAAATTTAAATCATGATAATTATATTACCAGTTAACATTTTATGAATTTTATTATTACTATTTGTTAATAATCTTGTAACAACTTTTCGGACTTGACATTACACTCGACCTTTCGGCAATTCCTATATCTTGTAATCACAATTTTCAAGTATTTAGTTTGGCACAAGCCATTACATATATTTCATTATAATCTATAATTTTCAAGTATTGTGTTTCCCCACTTCACTCAGCTGAGGTTGTATGAATCTATATTTACAAGTTTTGTGTTAAGTGACAATTGCATCGCCTATCAGCATATACATAACCTACTTTGTTAACCGCATAATTTACTTGTTTTATATCAATAAAAAATATTTTATTCTATAAAAAGTTTTCACTCACCTATCACACTAGTATACGTGTAGAGAACTCTCCACACTCTCAAGTGCATTGAGTGATAAGAAAATTAAATGTGTTTATAGAATGAAGTGTGTACGCACGCGCAGCAGCGCATGAGCTGACAACATCGGCCGATCGCTCACTGTGTCAAGGTCGGCTCAACGCTCTGCCTTCCTTGTTGCGAAGTGAGGCGTTGGCCTGCCACATCTGGTGTGATGCATTTCATTCATTCGCGACCTTGAAGGTCTTGTATGAATGATGCATCGTACACATGGCTGGATTGGTATTCCATTCATTTTTTTTTTGTGTTTGACTTTTTCACATCAACTATTTGAATGCATTTGAAAATTCATTTCAAATAGATGATCTGAATAGGCGAATTCAAAGTATTATTCCAAATTATAGAAAATTCCATTTTTCTTTTTAGATTAAGTTAGTGTAATGATTAATTAATTAACTTTAGTGTAAATGTTCGAGCATTGAGTTGAAAGGTAATGAAAATATTGAATGTTGAGAACCTCTTTGTGCATGTTGATATTCTTCGCGTGTCAGAGGTGTGTCCTTAAATCATTCTATTGGAGGAAGTTCTTTCCAATGTACTTCTTTCCCCAACTTCTTTTCCATGTCTGTACTTTCTACCAAATTACGCACCAATACTTCCAAGGATTCAGACATAAACTTGTAGGAATCTAAAATTTAATTTTGCTACCGAAAGTGTCAAATCTCTCTGACGTATTCGCGATGCAGGAAATTTCTTTTTTACATTACCGTGCGATTTCAGATAAAATGCGAATCAAACCGAGAAATTATGAAAATAACATGATATGTACTCCGGAGTACGTGCTTGTTAATTGAGAAGTTCAGTAATTTGTTGATAGAGTGCATCACTGCAGGTTATATAAGGTGTGTACTGCGCCAAATGTAAGCCATTATCAGTTTTACCTTTGAACAGGAATCATGTCCTATTCTTTGTGTCTGATATTTTGGACAAGCCACAAACTCGCTCTATACTTTGTGATCTTGATTCTGATATTTTGGACAAAGCTCAGTCGTCGGTACTTTACGATATTGAATCAACAAATTTCTATTATGAACCAAGGAGGAGTAGTACACCAATCCAAAGTCGGGAGAGGAGGGGAAGAGGAGGTGGAGGAGCAGAAACGTGAGGAGGAACAGATACGTGAAGAGGAACAGAAAGGAGTGCAAAAGCAGACACCTACGAAAATTGCTACGGTTGATCTTCACTGGTTTAAACAACTTGTAATCAATTTATTGTGAAAGAACTTGCTATCGTTGACGAGTGCAATAATTATGCTGTATTCCATTTCAAATCACCATTTGCAAAGATGGAATTGAGCGCAAAATTGTAACGACGTAACATGGCTGGAACGTAACTATCATAAATAAATGGAAGATGGGATTTAGATACAGTGACTCATTAATACGTGATTACCTTGCAGTTTATGAGAAAATTTTTCACAAAAGGAACTGAGAAGCAAAGTTTTTGAGAAGATTGCATTCTAACGTACATGCATACCGGAGGACTTTCTCAAGCCTGATTTCAGCTTTTTCACCACTTCGTGGTGTTTTGATGCTGTAATATACATAAGTAGAAGACCCGATGGAAGGTGTGTGCGTTGTACAGTGCCCAACATTATAATTCTTTGCTGTTTAAAAATATTCAAACAAATAATTTCTTGTGCGAAACAATCGAATGCAAAGTATGAAATTGGCACCGATGTATACGAATGCTCAGAAAAGAACTTTGCACGTTATGGATTCTTCTACAACGGAAAGGAATTACAGTGTGTTTATTGCTTGCATGCACTGAGATTGCATAAAGCTCGTACATGTTCTGTCTACAATTAGATACGCCCCCCTCAAGACAACTGTGTTACAGCTAAGTGCACATTCCTACCTTATTGTTCATAACTTAAATCGAGTCATGCAGTGTTTTAGCTTTGCAAATTCAAAATTAACTCCCTCTGGATGAACTTTGGAAATGCTTGTATGACATTGCAGATAAAAAATGTAAAAGATCAACTAGATCATTGGCCTCTCTCTGTTAAGACATCAATAGAGCTGATCCCCAAGTGATATAGGTCTGAGGATATCTATAGCCATTTTGGAATGCTTGTTCATACTAAATTTACTATAGATATTCTCGGAGAACACACTTAAAAAGCAACGCCCGCAGGTTTGTACAGCACATAGAAAATTTCAATATTAATTTGTGAAATTTTTCTTAACTGTCGGGTGGAAAGCAAACCAATTATTTGCAATTTTACAGTATAAGTTATTAGATGGATTCACTCAGTATAAAGATGGATTCACTTTAATCTGATAGTAGAGAATTTTTTCCTCAGGGAAATTATTTTTTCCCTCACATTTTCCAATTTTATCTGAGATTTTCAAACTGCTCGATATACTAGATACAGGACATCTACATTATTGTAGTGCAAATGATTTCTCAACTATTGTTACAAATTCCGATGAACTTTGGAAATGCTTGTATGACATTGCAGATAAAAAATGTAAAAGATCATTGACCTCTCTCTGTTAAGACATCAATAGAGCTGATACCCCAAGTGATATAGGTCTGAGGATATCTATGACCATTTTTATCAAGAGATACGCCCCCTCAGACACAACTGTTACAGCTAAGTGCACATTCCTACCTTATCAATTTTATTGTTCATAACATAATCGAGGTCATGCAGTGTTTTAGCTTTGCAAAATTCAAAAAATTACTCGCCTCTTGATGTCAAGTTCATTCAATGAATTTGATTCTATTGCAAAAAATATAAATTTTCAACAGGATTCCAAGGCGATGATGTTGATCTAGCGTTAACAAAAAAAAATGTACATTTTCCAATTTTATCTGAGATTTTCAATTATTGGACATACTAGATACAGGTCATCTACATTATTGTAGTGCAAATGATTTCTCAACTATTGTTACAATTCCGATGAACTTTGGAAATGCTTGTATGACATTGCAGATAAAAAATGTAAAAGATCATTGACCTCTCTCTGTTCATCAATAGAGCTGATACCCCAAGTGATATAGGTCTGAGGATATCTATGACCATTTTTATCAAGAGATACGCCCCCTCAGACACAACTGTTACAGCTAAGTGCACATTCCTACCTTATCAATTTTATTGTTCATAACATAATCGAGGTCATGCAGTGTTTTAGCTTTGCAAAATTCAAAAAATTACTCGCCTCTTGATGTCAAGTTCATTCAATGAATTTGATTCTATTGCAAAAAATATAAATTTTCAACAGGATTCCAAGGCGATGATGTTGATCTAGCGTTAACAAAAAAAAATGTACATTTTCCAATTTTATCTGAGATTTTCAATTATTGGACATACTAGATACAGGTCATCTACATTATTGTAGTGCAAATGATTTCTCAACTATTGTTACAATTCCGATGAACTTTGGAAATGCTTGTATGACATTGCAGATAAAAAATGTAAAAGATCATTGACCTCTCTCTGTTCATCAATAGAGCTGATACCCCAAGTGATATAGGTCTGAGGATATCTATGACCATTTTTATCAAGAGATACGCCCCCTCAGACACAACTGTTACAGCTAAGTGCACATTCCTACCTTATCAATTTTATTGTTCATAACATAATCGAGGTCATGCAGTGTTTTAGCTTTGCAAAATTCAAAAAATTAACTTGCCTCTTGATGTCAATTTCATTCAATGAATTTGATTCTATTGCAAAAAATATTAAATTTTCAACAGGATTCCAAGGCGATGATGTTGATCTAGCGTTAACAAAAACAGAAAATGTACATTTTCCAATTTTATCTGAGATTTTCGAATTATTGGACATACTAGATACAGGTCATCTACATTATTGTAGTGCAAATGATTTCTCAACTATTGTTACAAATTCCGATGAACTTTGGAAATGCTTGTATGACATTGCAGATAAAAAAGTAAAAATCAACTTAGATCATTGACCTCTCTCTGTTAGACATCATAGAGCTGATACCCCAAGTGATATAGGTCTGAGGATATCTATAGCCTTTTTGGAAATACTTGTATAATTAATTACAAATAAAGAAATGCCAGAATGTTAATTATATCTCTCCAGTGCTGGGGGAAAAACCAATCTCTTGTTAATTTAGTATTGCTGAAATGGTTTAAAATTAAGCACATTTACTTATCAAATAGGAGTTGGTATGGACTTGGACATGATGAAAAAAGAAACTTTCAAGCTCATAGATAGATAGTCACTAGATAGATCCGTGATAGTGCTTGAGAACCAAATTTTGTAACAAATTAAATGCTTCAATTACTTGAGATGTCATACAGACAAGGAAAGGTTTAATCATTGCTATAGAAGTTTCATCAAACTTCTAACAAAAAGTATGAATATTTGAAGTTTTTGTTTTACGCAAGTTTCATTATCAATTTATCTAAATTTGAAACTCTTTGTTTTATTCTGATTCATAGTTTCAGATTGAAGTTGATGTTGAAATTGAAGTGAACATAATATTTGAACGATTTGTGACAAAATCAGGAAATTGAAGAAGTTTGGGCAATAGCCTGTTTTTTCTTTTCCAACTATTGTATTGTTCGCTCTATCTAATAAATAAATAAAGCTAATGAGAGAATGCTTTATTCGTGTAGATTACAATATATACTGGTTTTTTACACTTATATACAATTATAAATGAATTTACATAATATAGACTGAGAAATATTTTTTTGTAGTGCATATGATATGAAAAAAGCAGTTGTCAATAGTTGTAGCTAATATTGTTATGCATTAACATGAATTTGGAAAGAATATTTGAAAAGATCCTTGCAACTAACTCTAGAACGAGAAACTTAAAGAGTAATAGGGTTTTAGCACATCTACAAAAGAGTTCTTATCTATACTAGACTGGGATTGATTCACTATAATCTGTCAGTATAAGTTGAATTGGGTTCTTATATCTTAGAGATTCATGATGCTGAAGCTGTCTGAAGTAAGATCTGACTGAGAGAATAATTTGAGCATATCTTCCAAGGTTGACTCTCACTGTCAGTATAGCATTAGATGGATTCACTTTAATCTGTCAGTATAGCATTAGATGGATTCACTTTAATTTGACAGTAGAGAATTTTTCCCTCAAAGGGACATTATACAGATTAACTCATTTAGCATTCACTTTAATTTGACAGTATAGCATTAGATGGATTCACTTTAATCTGTCAGTAGAAATAAGGATTCACTTTAATTTGACAGTATAGCATTAGATGGATTCACTCAGTATAAAGATGTATTCACTATAATTTGACAGTATAGCATTAGATGGATTCACTTTAATTTGACAGTATAGCATTAGATGGATTCACTTTAATCTGTCAGTATAAATATGGATTCACTTTAATTTGACAGTAAAGAATTTTTCCCTCAAAGGGAAATTATTTTTTCCCTTTTTCCCTCCCCCTCGTCCTCACTGGGAGATAAGATAAGGAGAGTGAGAGGGAGAGGGAGAGGGAGAGGGAGAGGGAGAAGGAGAGGGAGAAGGAGAGGGAGAGGGAGAGGGAGAAGGAGAAGGAGAAGGAGAGGGAGAAGGAGAGGGAGAGGGAGAGGGAGAGGGAGAGGGAGAAGGAGAGGGAGAAGGAGAGGGAGAAGGAGAGGAGAGGGGGTGGAGAGGGGGGCACAGAGTGGGTGGGGGGAGGGGGAGGGGGATTTGCGCAAAATTTTTCCTTATTTCTTGGGGATTGTGCAAAAAAACCGGTCTGAAGTATCTATATCAGTCTACTTGAACAGCGGAGAAAAGGAATGCGGCTACATGTAAAGAAGAAGAAGAAGGTAGAAAGTGAGAGTGCATGTAAAGGTGACGGAGGGGAGACAACATCATGATACGGCGGGAAGTCAACAGAAGGAAAGGTGTGAGGAGGCGTGGCGGAGGGGAGAACGAGTCAACAGAAGGAATGTGTAAAAGTGGAAGGAGTCGTCAGGAAACGGAATGGGAGGCGGTTGTGGGGGGCTGACGGCTTAACAGGTTTGCTCAGTCTTTAACCGACAACCCACATTGAAGCAAGCATAGCTTATTACTCTTGCACTCGAACGCGCGTGGTAAGCTTTTATTATTATGGATCACCATCTACAGAGAAGCAACCCCAGCACTGGAAATGATAGACTTTTTAGTATGAAGTCATTCAATTATATTTCGAAAACTGAATATCCTACGGTCTCACTCAAAGATCTTGACCATGATTCGTGGTACCGTGTTGTACACGCTAGATTGGTGAGAACACAGCAGGGACAGCGAATCATAATGAGGTTATACGATCATGACAGCAATGGTGACTATTATAGCGAAGTTTACTTACCTGAGAAATTTCTGAGTGTATTGAATCTTCAAACACTTGAGGATTTTAACAAACAAAAACTCTATCTGAAGTGTGTACAGCGAGAAGGTAAATCGCCTCTTGTTCTTCTAGAAGAAGAAAGGAATATATGAAAAAAATAAAAAAAAAACCCCCCATTCCCATCATTGATTGTGCAATAGGCCTAATGTTGATTAATACTTTGTAATGGATAGCTATAGTAGTATGTAGAATAGATTAGCCTATCTATTCTACATCCTATTATAGTGACATTCAATTAGAGTTTTCTCAATATGGGGATAGCACATTAACAAAAGCGCCACCATTCCTTTTACAGCATAGTGTGGGGAAAATGACATCTCATACTAACAAATATGAAATGTAATTTTTTTCATTCTTCCTGTGGTGGAGGAAAAAAGGAACATGCACTATATTGTTGTGCAATAGGCCTAATGTTGATTAACACTTTGTAATGAATAACTATAGTAGTATGTAGAATAGATTAGCCTATCTATTCTACATCCTATTATAGTGACATTCAATTAGAGTTTTCTCAATATGGGGAAGCACATTAAAAAAAGCGCCACCATTCCTTTTACAGCATAGTGTGGGGAAAATGACATCTCATACTAACAAATATGAAATGTAATTTTTTTCATTCTTCCTGTGGTGGAGGAAAACAAGGAACATATTATTGTAGTTTAATTTGCACCAAACTTTGAACGCTAGTAGTGTAGTTTGAGAGTTTAGCGCTAGTAGTGTTAGTTTGAGAGTTTAGCGCTAGTAGTGTAGTTTGAGAGTTAGATAGATCTGTGATTTTAAAGATTTTAAATGTGGGGATATTTTTAATATGCTAATTGGCACCACTAATTGCTGAAGCAGGTGTGACTGGGGCAGATGACAGAACACCTGCTACAACAAAGATGGCCATCGGGGGCACTTCCTGGGTAGGGGAACCTCTTCCTATTGGTTGGGGCGGGGACTTTGGTGGGGGATGACTGGGGCAGATGTTTTTGACAGAACACCTGCTACAACAAAGATGGCTGTCGGGGGCACTTCCTGCCTCTTCCTATGGTTGGGGCGGGGACTTTGGTGGGGGACAAAATGGCCGACACTAGGGAAGGGGGGGTGGAGGGGGAAGGGGGCCGCCATTTTGGCCACGCCCCCTCGCTTCCTATTGGCTGGGGGCGGGGCCAAAATGGCGGACTGGGGGGCGTGGCCACGCCCCTTGATTCCTATTGGCTGGGGGCGGGGCCAAAATGGCCGACTGTGGCAGGGGGGGTGGAGGGGGAGGCCACACCCCTCGATTTCTATTGGATACGCAGCTCTCTCAAAACACCACTACTATTCCATTTATGTATTTTATTATTTGTAGGCACCTGCTGTAAAATCTTTTAGGTTTAGCGGGACCAATTATGTAATGCATTTTACTGAATAAAATGATTGATTGATTGATTGACTGATTGATTGATTGATTGATTGAATATGAGAGACTACCAGCGTCATAAAGCTTCACGGGAAAGAAATACATGGACTATAGGCTTGAGATAACAGTAGAAGTTGCGTCATAAAAGGCCTATACCATGGGATATCTACTTATGATATTGTTTCTCTACGTTACAACGAATAATAGGAACAACTTAAGCTGCGTTTACACCAAAGTTATTAACAAAGTGTTAATAACGTAATCCTTATAGATTCTATTAGAATCTACACAACATAACTTATCATAAAATTATGAACATATTTGTCAAGCTCTGTTCAATCTAATAGAATCTATAAGTTAAACCAAAGTTATTGACATTTTGTTAATAACTTTGGTGTAAACGCAGCTTTATACCAGTATTCCATGTTAATACTACCAATTACTGTATTCTAATTTACTCCTTGAAAGCTACAAGGGAAAAACGTTTAGACCGATGATCATAGTGAAAATGTGTTCTTCATGCTATAAATGTAGAGGTTGGAGAGCACGATATAATGGAAAAGAGTGCTAGAAACATGTCTGTTTTCAATATTCCACACTTTCTTAGTGTAAATTATTAATAGCATAATATATCATTTGAAATGAATTATCGCACTATGCACTACTGCATTGCATTTATGAACTGTGTACTGTGTCACTGAACTATATATCATTGAGCATGTCCCACATTACGCTCACAACGATGTGTGCATTATGCAGTATGCACCTGGTAGTTGCATATAGAGTGGGTTTAGCTTTCACTGCATACTAGAATATGTATTGCGGTATCATGTATGTGTTGTAAACAGATGATAGTGATTAATTCTATAGGCGACAAGCTGAACTTCAATATCTCATGTTATGTAAGTGTTCACAGGAGTTATGTTTGTAGGAATATGTTAGTTATGTGAGTGTTTTGGAAGAATTTAATACGATGAATAGAATAGTGATAATAAAAGATTAACTAAAGGAGTTAATGATCGCAAAACATAATAATTTGTGAATGACTATGAGGAAAGAATATGTGAGTACCAATTAAGAAAAATGGAAAATCTACATGTTAATAACTCAATCCTTATAGATTCCATTAGACTAAACAAGAATATAGACTAAAGTTCAGATCGGACTATTAGTCTAATTGACCAAGCGAAGTGAAGTCTAAGATTCAAGTTGACGGGTTGGCATTTCTCTTATGCCCGGTTTTACCAACCTCGATCAAATATAGCCTCGCCATGGTCAATTAGACCATAGTCAAAATTTAATCACTCATTCAAACATAAAACTGTTCCACCAACCTCGGGATTGATCCAAACTCCGTCGATCAAATTTGAACATTGTCAACTTTTTTGTAGCTGTACTTTTCTGAAGTTGGCCAACATGTTTGCTGGCTTGCTATTGGCTACATCTGATTTTTATGGATAGAAATTACTGAGATATTGCAATTTTTCAAATGCTAATAAATTAATAATTATTATTAAACGAAAATCCTAAATTAATTCTGCAATATAGTGAATATAGTAGCAACCCATGATACTCAATATCAGTTTCCCTGCTCATATTCAGAGGGATATTTGCTCTGAATGCTCTTTTTACTTTACCGTCAGGCCGTCAAAAATTCATATTACTGTACTTTTTTTTGTACTAATTTTTCTCCATATTCATTATTTCGGGGCAGGCCCCCAGGGCCATCTTCTTATAAACGCGGAAATAGATTTTCATGAAATTTGACAGGTTTGTTCCTTTTTACAGGTTTGCGCGTCGGTTTATAAGGTTTTTGGAAATTTTGCATTTAAAGGATGATATTGTGGAAGGAAAAAGGAGCCTCATTACAGTACAAATTGTACTATAGAAGCGATTATTCATCATAAATCAGCTGAAAGTGATTACACAGATGAGTGGAGAAGCCAGTCTATTGCTGTATTTCCATAAGGTCTATAGTTTCAATCAGGTACTTGTGGATGAGAATAGTGCGTGAGGTCTACTGTTCACAGAACTACCAGTGAGATCATTAGACTATTAGACTGAATTACATGATCAAGAGTATTTACTTAGTAATCATAATTATCCATCTTATGAAGGATAAGAATAAGGAATTATGAATATTATGAAGGAAGAAATTTCACAAGTAAAATTAAAATTAAACATAAGTTTACGTTTGACTCATACAAGTTTGACGTATTTTCACATATGAACTGATTAAATTGCAATTTCACATACAGATTCTGAATTTATGAGGGAGAATGCCTACCCCTATTTTCATTTTTATTGTTCAATTAATTATTTTACTTTATTAATTGAAACGAATTCATCCAATTTGTGATTTAAAATTCATGCAACAATAAAAGCCCATCCAAACAGAGCTTTCTCCAAATGAATCCGTGGCGTGATTGGTAGCACGCGAGACTAATAAATGGAAGGTAACGAGTTCAAGAATAATTAAACTAGTTTTTAATAGTCTAATAATCGAAGTTTTTTTGTTGAGAACTCTCAAGACTGATGAAGATTATTCACGTATTCTAACAAAACAATAGATGATTATTTTGTTCGTTGATGTTCATGGACATAAGGAGATTTTATAACTCAAAATTTCCCCCTGTGTAAAGCACGGTTACCAGCTTGTAAATCATTAAGGAAAAAATAATTGGATATCAATATTAAGAATGAACCAATGCATATAATGAAATACGATAATTGATTGTAAAAATGTGATATTGGCGCCCAATTTTGAAAGTATTTTCTAAACTTCCAGCTTAAGAAAATTAATTTAACTCAGAACAGCCTTCAAAAAAGGAAAAGATTAAAGAAAAGATAAATGACGTACATGAATGAAGAGAATTTTGATGGTGATGTGTCGAATGAAAATACTGAAGGAAATAATGGAGGTTGAAAAAACGATGAAGGAGAAGTTTGTGATGAAGAGGGTACGAAGAAAGATGCATTGGATAATAATAAAAGTAATCATGTATAAATGAATATATATCTGATAACTGATACACTCTTCTACCATGATTTGAAATGAATATAATTTCTTTTATAAAACAATCATACTTCGGAGAATTTATTAAATTTGCACTGTGGTGAATTATATTGAACCAATTCATGGAATGTTAGCTGCCCAAATCTCACAATTCACACTATCGTTTACTGTAAACGAATCCGCAAAACGATTATCGTTCGGAATTCAGGGAATGTTGACCTAACTGATACTCAATTAGCATTCACTAACGATTAACTTTCGGCGGTTCTTGGAAACATCCAATTCTAATTGGATTAGTATTTGAAATGCTTTCAACAGACCTTTCAAACATCCAGCTGTACCAATTATGAGCATTTCCATGGAGTTCATGATTCTTGGAAGTGATTTCGTTATTCAGAGACCGGTAATTGCAACCCTTAAGCTTCACATCCGATCATTCTAATTAAATATCCGTGTAAACACCTTGTATATCTGTTTTTGACATTGATTCAAATATAAAAACTTATTGAATGAGATAAAAAAGAGTCCATAATTTCGGTGCCAATCATATTAAGATCAAATGGTACTTTTATCTGAGTTAGAAGAGTGAGAAGTACCAATTTGTTTGAAGGGGAAGGATAGGCAATCCGCAGCACAGATATCACGATAGATATTTTGCAAGGAAATTTTTGCTGATTCTCAGTAGGCACGACTGTGCTACCTTCTTCACAGTGTGCACAACTGTCCACAGTTGGTATACAAGCTTAACACTTAACCGTATTGATAGGTTATTTTTTTGCAAGATTTGCAACTTAGAGTCGCTGCTCCCATCCCCTCCGCCATAATTTTTGGCATTAATTTTCATAATAATTTTTGGTAGAGAAGTTAGTGGGGAGGATATTTTTAATATTCTTTCCGAAGAATGGACATTGATATGTCCAAAGCTCCGCAAATTTATGTAGATGCATAACAATATAATTATCTATAGTTCTGTTATTATATTACAAATTGATTTTTCATATCATTTACAGTTCAATAATTATTTTCTTAGTCTATATTATATAAATACATCTATAATTTTGCTGTATTGTAAGCTATTGTATATAAGTGTATGAGCCAGTATATATTGTAATCTAAATAAATGAAGTACTCAATCAAACCATCGCTCCTTATCTCCAGTCATCCTCTCGCAAACATCTGCATTCCATCTCTTTTCGAGAATTGGCCATTCATATTTTCCTTGGCCAACCCTTTTTTTGGTGCTGGCTAGGAGGCCATTCAAAGACTCTCAATGGTATTCCCTCCGCATAAATAAATAGTTTATAATGACCTATTCACATAAAGCAGTCTATTTATCACAAAGTTTACTGTATAGACTTCAACAATTCTTTGAAATAACTAATTATAAAATTGTCATGATACTGTGGTTCAAAATGTTCAACCTAGTGAAATTGATAATAATAATACATCTCAACTATGGAGAATTTTTATTGACATATTCATTTTATTTTATTCACACAAGCATAAAATCGAATAATTGACTGTGAAAGAATTTAAAGGATCAACAGAATTGTTATATTCGATAGTTATTATGAGCTTAAGTTTCACAAAAATTTACAGTTCAAATATAGGCTATATTTGATCCCCAAAAACAACGTTTGCTATACCAATTCCATTATCAATCATTTGTTTCTGCATAATATGGATCTATCAAACCATAAGAAACGTATAGCACATAAAACAAACTGATAAATTGTGTAATGAAATTTACAAATTTCAATGTTCACATGCGATTTCGAAATGCAAATAAGATCAGCAACATAAAATCCAATATGAATGAAGCTAGAATCCAATCCAAACCCGAGTGTAAGAGGAGCAACAGCAATTGACAAGAAATTCACCTGCTGAAACTCTTCACTGGCAAGAAATCGATTATTGATCCGCTGCAATACAAAATTCTGCAGAGGAAGCGATAACATTCTATGAGCACGTTC
The DNA here is from genome assembly GCF_014356525.2 of Nilaparvata lugens. Lineage (NCBI taxonomy): Eukaryota > Metazoa > Arthropoda > Insecta > Hemiptera > Delphacidae > Nilaparvata > Nilaparvata lugens. The sequence goes on from NW_024090889.1 coordinate 17,277, forward strand.
GTTGTGAACGTTCTGCATTTTCGCGTCGTGTGAAATCCGATTTTCCTTTTGCAAAGAAACGGCTGAAAGGATTTTCCAGCTTATGGAGATTTTCTTCGAGTTTCAAGACTGTCATATTATTGGTTCAACTGACACTGGTAGCCTCCTACAACGATAATGGCTGATGCTGGACTGGGAAAAACTAACAAGTCTGAATTGAACAGCTTTCGTAATGATTACTGTTTCGATGTTGGATTCATTCAAATCCTGGAGAGGTTTCGAATCATAAAGCACCATCTCAAACATCAAGTTTGATGCGTTTCCATGGATTTGAGTATGAAACTTGAAAAAAATTACAAAACGACTGTTTTGAAGCTGTTCAATTTCTGTAGCAATTCTGAATTTTTGTCTAGAATTTTTCCTTTCTGAAAAATTACTAGAATTTTTCCTTTCTGAAAAATTACATTGTACTAAGATAATTTGAACAGTTAAGGTGCGGACAGAACGAGTGGTCTACAGTTTAGCTTTCGGTTTCAATCAATGTTACTAAACAGCTGGCGATGACCAAAGCGTTTGGATGTCATCGTGCTGAAACTCGAGCAAGATGTGTGTCTGTATTAAGGTGCGTACAGACTTTCGCTCTGCTCCGCAACCGTAAGTCACTCCAGCAGAGCGATTGATGATCGACCGGTGAGCAACAGTGGTTCGACCGGGGAACGCGAGAAGATCTAACATCTTCCGTAACGTTCATAATGGGTGGGTGGGCAGAGCGACTGTGGTTCGATGGTGGTACGAGGGCGGTACGAGGGCGGTACGAGGGAGGAGCGTGCTCGGTGCGGGTTGGAAGCGCGAATATGTGTACGCAGCTTTAGAGTGCTTACAGACTTGAGCGCTTACACACTTACGCGCATTTTACTTTTCGTCAGCTGATGCTATGCTTATTATATCTGTATCTGTATAGAAACAGTAGGATTCAGATATAATCAACTTACGAAGAGCGAAATGCGCGTGTTTGTGGCGCATAAGTCTGTATGCACCTTCACATGAAGGTCAATCGCTAGCGTGACCTAAACTGGAAGCTAAACATCCACCTGACTTTTCTGTTAGTACCCTCAGGCTAGTAACACACACATCGATTTTTGGACGTATGATTTTTTGCCGTCCTTATAGATTATTCTAGATTAAACCGATGATGTCAAGCATATGATGTATATCAAGCTCCGTTTAATTCGATTGAATTCATAAGAACGGCAAAAAAACATACGTCCAAAAATCGGCGTGTTTGTAACTGGCTTCGGAACATGAAATCTTCAATTGTCACTAGTGTTATAAAACCCTGTTTAAAACGAGCATTGTTCCTTGATCAAAAGTTCAAGCAATATAGAGATCATTCCAATTCAAAGTAGATACATTTTTTTGCACTTGAAATATTGTATGTGAAACAAATCATGAGCTCTGCATAACCTCTGGACTATTCATTTAAAATTAAGGTTAAAAGCAGTTTTGGGCAAATGCTTGTTGTGTTCACCTGGATTGTATCTATCGTCTATGAATAAATAAATGAATCCCTGTTAAATTTGTAATTATTATTTAACTTTTATCCTTCATTGAATCATTCAAGAGATTATGAATCAAAAATATTATGTGAGGTGTTGAATTCATAATATCTCCATCTATGAAGTTGAAAAATTACGTGTATTTTATCATCGCAGTATCATGTATGTGGATATGGGATGCATCAGTTATAAAAATAAGCAGAGAGTTGATATTATGAAACCATTCCCAGATTACACGTGAACTGCATTAGAATCTGGTTATGAAATTTAGAATAAACTTGATTCTGTCTCCAATTGGATGAATACAGTACAGCATCAAATGGCAGAAGATTAACAATGTTTCATTGCGGGTAAACATTTATTTTATGCGAGGAGTGATGGATATTTTGATGAATCATAAATGTTTTTATTATTTAGCCCTTCAACAGACAGGAGCAATAACACATAGAAGGGCTCTTTTAATGTGTCTGGCAGATCACAATATTTTGAGAGTTTTTAGTATATCAAATAACAGGTTTCATAGTAGCACCGAAATTGTCAAGGTTCATCCAAGTAGGAGAAACATGTTTATTCATTTATCTATTATTTGAAAATCACTATTTCGAATGGCGTTCTCCCACTTCGAAAGAGATTTTCGCAAACTACCAATCATTCATAATCATGGAATGTGGTTTTTAACAAATTAAGTTTGGAGTATGTATACTCCAATATGACCTAGAACAAAGAGAAACTCGTATTCAAATTTCAATAATATTGAAAGGGATGATTCCTGTTCTTGTTCTAAATCATTATTCTATCGGGAAATTTCTTGAAAATAAGTGTCACAGTGAATTAAGGATATTTTTGACATGAACTTTTTCCTCAACAGTGTTAAGCCTAAACAAAGTTTTTCCTCTATCCACATGCACTACCCACAGTGTGAAGCCTGTGTGTCGTCTAAGGTATCCTATTTGAATCCTCTGATATCAAAAAATATACAACTCTGATAAATCTTACATACGAAACTAAATGAATACAAATATTCAAATCACATATTTGAATGAGTTTGGATGATTTCATAAATGTTTTATTTTTCCAAAGTAACGGATCCATAGTAATGATGAAAACCGAACCGTGAGTGATGTTGTGCTATTTTTCCATAATGAAAACACAAAAAATCATATTATATTTGATTTATATTTATGTGTTATGTTTCGTAATGAAAACACAAATTGAAATTGTCAACAACTTTTTATTATTATAAAATACTATAATATAGGCCTACACAGAACCTGGCTTCGTGGCTTTACCAGCTACATCTTCAGCTGTTTGTTTACTGGCTGGTAAAGCCACGAAACCAGGTTCTGCGTATATTATAATATTTTATAATAATTAAAAGTGGTTGACAATATCAACTTGTGTTTTCATCATGAAATATAACAAATAAACATAAGTCTTGCTGCCATTTAGAATAATTATATGATGCGCTAAGGTCTGATGATGAATTTTTCTTTTCTAAAATTCGTAGCTTTCATTTGTATAGAGAGTATCGATAAGATGTTGTCCGGAATAATTTAGAACTGATTCGAGAAATCAGCTTATCAAAAAATCGATATGATATGATACAGATAAACTACCAACTCTGGCTGACGGCATGTGCCATGCCAATTGAATTTTTGTTATTGCTTTGAAATTGTAATTGTGCTTTTTGTTATAAGTATCAATAAATTCTTTATCTATCTTTCTATCTAACATAAATCATACATAATATACAATTCAAACGAGGTTCATTCTTAATTCAGTAGTAAAAAGTGAAGAAGTCTCAACTACATTAATTCAATAAAACATACAAGTAGTAAAATTTACAAATCGACAATGTTGACTTTAGGACTTAGATAAGATTTCCATTATTGGTTTTCCAGTCTTCCTCTTCCGAATCTATCCAACTCATTGACTTTTCATGTCGAGAGAGGAGTCCTGTGAAGAGAGAGAGCCAGCAAGTTTATTGTGAAGCAGGCAGCTGTTTAAAATTCGAGCGAGGTGTGTTGTGGCGGCCTTGAAGACCGACTCCAGCTCGAGAGAGCCACAAATGAATTCTGCGCTACTTATCACGTTATCCCTGTACCTTCTGCGCCTGTGCTGGTGCCGGGTCTTAGGTGCAAACGAAATCCTCTGGAATAATGGCTGGCAATCCAACTTGTCGACACCGGGCAATCCGAGCCCACATCCATCTTCTGGGTCCAGCTTCCCACCATTTTGTTTTCACTTTTCCTCTCTGTTCCTTGACAACGCACGTGCTGCTCTCCATGTTCCAACAGCTTTGATGAAACAACTCGTTTGATTCCTAACCCTTTCTGCTGCACCGGATTCGTGGAATGCTTCAAGAATCAACTTTGAAAACATTCGTTACAACTCTAGAATCAACTTTGAATCCAACTAGATTCGTGGAATGCTCCAATAAGAATCAACTTTGAAACCATCCGTTACGGCTTTAAAATCAACTTTGGATCATCCCCAATTCGTGGAATGTTTTAAGGAACAGCTCTGAAATCATTCCATAGCTTAACAGAATCCATGGAACTCATTAGTTGGAATTACAGTTCTAGGAAAATCTAGCGCTGTTATGCTAACTCTTCACAATACTACTGAGAACACAATTCTATCCGTTCATTACAAAATTTGACTTGAGCTTTCATAGGAAAGGAACAGTTTCACTTGCAAATTTTCGTAACCAGTGTTTATAATTTCTTGTAACTCCGACTGAATGTGTTGGGAACTTCAGTTAAATCAATTCCACAACTGCTACTATATACAAAACTATATATCAGATTTGTTTATAAAATCCATTGGATTTGTTCCTTTTCTGAAGGAAAAATAATTGAAATAGCACATCCACCATTTTTCGAAAATGATCCTGAACAGAAAAACTATTATTGGCTAAGACTTTTCCTATTCAATGAGTTCGTCCCAGAGGAATAGCACATAAAATGTTCAGATGATATTCCTGTTATTAAGTTTCAATTCATACCAAATCATTCGAATTAAAATTTCCGAATTGGAATGAAACTACCAATTTACTTGTTACATGGTGTGATCACTAGAAATAAAGATGTTTAAAACTTTAAAATGATTGAACAATTCTATAAGGTTTTGGTGATTATTTTACAAGTTAATTTACATAGCAAGCTGTGCTTGCGCTGCGCATAGGTGTTAAGCATATGAAACAGGAGAATCATCCATTGTAGTCAATTATTACTTTGAGAACAATATTGATGTTTTCAGAAATTTGTTTACCCATACTTCCACTGTCTATTTTCAGAAAGCATTTCATAGTTATTAATTCAGAATCCAGATTCATGAGAATTAATTTGGAAAAATCCGTTCAAATTCATTGCAAAACAATGGTAAATAGCAGAGACCGAGGAAACAAAGCAAAGCTCTTGCAAATGCTAACAATACTGGGAGTCTCTTATTATTCCAATTTCTATTCTCAAATGGCGTGTAAAATCCGTTCTTCTTGTTAGTGTTCGAAAGGAGAGAAAAAATCCAAAGTAGCTTAGAAATTCTCAGGAGAAAAGAGGCAGGCGTTCAACTATTTTGTATTCACCCTCGAGAGAATTGCAGCAATCGAGGAGGGAAAAAGGAAAAAAGAGGGAGATGTGCGTCTTTCTTCTTAATATTTATGACGCAAATCTGGAGCGGGCCAGAAACAGTAACTGTGATAATACTTTAAGTGCATTTTTAGTGCAGTAGCAGCGCCATTTTTGAGTTACTGACTGTACCGAGTATTACTTTGTGATGGAATTTCGAACATCTCTGTACACTCTGTGCGGAGGGCCTATTTTATTGAGATTTCACTTTTGTGGAGAAAGCGAGAAAGCTGTCTAAAAACAAGGATGTCTATATCAGAGTGTCGTTCTTTCGTGATATTTGCAGCAGTGTTTCCATTTCGGGGTGTAATAGGCGTGAGGGAGGCATACGTAATTAATTTATTCAAACTGAGTAAGAGAGGCTGTGGGAATATTGAAGGAACGAGCTTGCTGTAAGCCCGTTGAATTAAGAAGCTTTATTTATAGTCTCCCTTTATTAATATTTACAGGATACGGTGTGCTTGAACAGCCTTTGTGACAAACAGCAACCTTGCCAATGGGGAAAATAGGTATCAATTGTCAGCTGCAAGAGATGTTGAGACAGGTGTTGTTTTCATCACTAATTTCCAAGTATCCATGTCTCCCAATATAGAGAGAATAAGCAATTATTTCAGTCCACCTTTCTCAGAACTGCATCGTATCTATGATCCAATAGTGATTCCATGTATGATAATACATATAATTATGTGTAGATGACACATATAATAGCCTAGCAACATTTGGACTGTGTAGTATAAATTGAAATTGAAACAGTTTAGAACTTGAGCCTGTGATACGTTTTTGAAAGTTTGAAGATTTGAAAATAATTGAATAGTATTCTGATTCAATATCATTTGTTGATGGATTGATATTTTTGTCTTGGTCCTCAACTTAAACCTTTTCTAGATACAAACGTATATCAATTGTACATGATAGATCCAAACTCTTCCAAATTACAGAAGGATGGTTGGGATCTAGAACCCCTAAACTTTTCCAAGAGTTCAATTTCATTCATTTATTCGTCAAAGATGATGAAAAATACTATCATCATG
>NW_024090890.1:0-23158 GCF_014356525.2 Nilaparvata lugens
ACCTATTGGTCTTGTGCAGAACTCTCAAATTACACTACTTCCCTCGTACAGTCGTAAAAGGCAATCGTGTGGGCAAATCCTGCCTCCCAGCCGGAGCACAAAACTCTTCTCCAACACACCCAACCACAAAGCCCATGGTTTTTTTATATTTGTAACATTTTATTGTATCTTATTTGTTTTTGTAATTCTTTGTTATTGTGTTTTGTCTTGTTTTGAGTGTTTTTAATAAATTGAAATTGTTCTCTTATTGTGAAACTCTCATTCTTTATTCATTTGTGAAAAGGAAAACCAACTCTTCATGATCAAATAATAATGTATTTGATAAAAATTAATCATAAATTGAAAAGTATACATATGAATATGAATTCATACTATAGGAATACTACAATATATTCCTTTTAATAAACTTGATAATTCCATAAGACAAGCAATCGGTAGAATGCCTGTTCAAAAGACTATGAAAGGAAGACAACCTCTTCAACCAACTCGGAGGACATTTCGGTTCTAGAAATTAAACTCTCATACACTTAAAACAGGATACAGTAATGTGTGGTAAATTCCAATTACTTTTCAATCTCCAAATTATTCTCCTATAACCGGAGAGATAATAGTTGGGCATATTTCAAGATATTTCTTCAAATTGCAATTCATTCAGTTCATAATGCATTTATGATGTGAGTGTTATACTATCACCCCATACTTTCTTTTGTTCCATATTGGGGCTTTCTATAACATAGAGTGTGAGTGATGTATAAAAATCACGTTTCTAGATTGTGCCTTGGTCACTGAGTAGAGATAATTTTGAATCCAAAGTTCTTTATTGGGAAATTCAATTAAAATTTAATTGTTGATCAATCCAATTTTGGTTGTTTATAAGAAACAAAATCATCAGATATCTTTTCACCAATGACGTTTTGAGACAATGCAGGCTTTAGAAAGAATGACCAAATTTCCAAAATCAGATTTTTCAATCTTTTCTTACTTGGGACAGTTTTGGAACAGTTTGAGCCTGTTTTCTCTCCTCATCTCAACAATATGAATTTTACATCTTCAAATGTAACTTGACCTTTTAATGATTTTTAAATGCTTGAATAAGTAAACAAATATTGTTCCAGTCATCAAACAGTTTATATTGCAATCATGAGAGAAGAAGGATCGTGTGTGTTGATGAAGTATAATACTAATATTTCACCTTGATGTGCTTCTTCACATCCCCACCCTCCTACATTTCACAATAGTCCATTTGTTTCCTCATGCTCGAGAGTTTTGGTAGTTCTGAATAGAGGAGGATAATCCAGAAACTATTCATAACTCCTCTATTCAATGATGGGATAGGTTTATCAGTACCACACATCTATACTGGTCCAAGGGTGTGGGAGCCTCTTTTCTTTGAATAACTGTGCTCTCCGAGATGGTTGAAGAGGTTGTCATCCTTCAGAGGCTTTCAAACAGACATTCAACCGACCAGTTGTCCTATTAATCGACAATATTATAAGATGCTATAATATTTAAGAGAATTAATTCATATTCCTATGTATATTTTTCAAATAATGTCTCATTTTTTTTCTCGAAGTAAAAAAAAATAGTTCAACAATACGAGAACAAATGAAGGGGTTAGTGGATAAAGGTGGTAAATAACATGTTTTGGGTAAATGAGATACATAGATAAGAGTTATGAGTGTCACTCTACATGCTAACTAGGTCCAAAAATTCTTTAATGTTGTAACATATTGTAATTTGGATAGATAAATGAAAATCCCTAGCTGAAATATTTATAGGTCTAAGTGAAGTAATTGGCTAATATCGCCAAAGAGATAACATAAAGATTAGATAATATCAGACATCCTGGCTAAACTGTACAACAGCCTAAGAGGAATTGAAATAAGATTTTTCTAATATATAATATTATATAAAATATTGAAAATTGAGGTTAGGCATAAACATTCAGTGATCAGCGACCTAACGATCGACCGAGCCATACAACGTAGAATCTGACCAAACACCTTGGCAGAAATTTATTGTGGCAAAACGGTATGCAATTTGAGGAACTGAAGGTCTCACGTGGCTAATTATTTTGATGTATGAAACAGATAATAACATATAAAAAATTAATTAGCATGTAGAGAGCATATTTAAAAACCCAATGAAAATAATTAAATGTATTAAGGAAGTAGGAGGTTACCGGGCACATGAATACTGTAATAATTTGCATGCACCAATCAAATAATGGCAATTGATAGGCGGCAATAGTGAGCCGATTCAAAAATATTTGTATATATTTCTACAAATAAATAGAGTTTATGAAAAAATTGTTGTATAGTCTATGTTTTGGATATGGCCCGAAGGCAAAGAAATTATTATATATATAACATAAGTAATAGTTTAATATTTTGGCATGGTCTATTTGAGCCTTGAATGGCGGAGGACTAGAATATTCAAATTTTATGCAAATTTGAAAATCGGAAATGAGAATTGTAAAATTGAGAAACAAGAACGACACTCGCCTGCCAACTGCCACCATGAAAGGTCACTAAAAATTATAGAGCGTAATACCTTGCTATATCTTGTAATGAATTATCAGAATTATTGTGGAAGCTCATATCTGGGCCTATAAAGATTTTTATGAGACTGTATCCTAGTAAAAACCACGACCTTATTTTTATAATTGTTAAAATATTTCATGCTCTACCGACTGATGCCAAGCAGGAGGCTAATCGTTATTTAACTATAAAAAATAACGTGACACAAATATTTGGCGCCCAATGTGGGGCTGATGATGAGAGCTGAACTCATTAAATAATTATTGAAAATAAGTCAAGACCTATATTGAGGATAATAACTAAAGACAAGTCTAGTCATATTGAAATTTGTCGTGGATGGATAATAGAATAACAGATATAGGAGTATTAACCTTTTTGCTGCGTAATTTGACTACGGTTGAACAGACAATTTAGCCCTTGAGTGCGTGATTTGACTTTAGTCCACATCATTGAAAAATCTTCTCCTTTGGCAGCGTTATTCGACTACAGTCCCAAGTGATGAAAATGCATTCATTTCATGCCTGTATTGTGCTGCAACCTAGGGAGATGCTTCCAAAGTAGGAGAAGTCACATGGCTTTGTTTACGTTCTCAAGACAGTTTACAGTGTACAACCGCAGCGTGTTCCAATATATTTCTAACAATTGCTTTGCTCTTTAGTTTCGAAATTTTTCTACCAAGTTTATTGAATTGTAGTGTATAAGTTCCAGTAGTAAAAATAGTGTTTAGGTGATTGTGTAAAGCTTAGTAGTAGTAAATTTAGAAACATTTCAGTAGTAGTGAATGTAGGAACATTTTTTCGGATATATTTCTAACATTTGCTTTGCTCTTTAGTTTTGAAATTTTTCTACTAAGTTTATTGAATTGTAGTGTATAAGTTCCAGTAGTGAAAATAGTGTTTAGTTGATTGTGTAAGGCTTAGTAGTAGTGAATTCAGAAACATTTCAGTAGTAGTGAATGTAGAAACATTTTTGTTAGGTAGGTTATGTAGCCTACAGCATTGTTATTGGGTTATTTTCATTCTAAAAATGACGAGTCCTTTGTTAGAAGATGACATTCTAAACTTTCTTGGGACCAATGACGATTCAGATTTAGATTTTGAACTCTCATCTAATGATGAATCAGACGATTCAGATGATGGAGCAATAATTGAAGAAAATATTCCTGCAGCAGGTACATTGTCTTGTAGTGGTAGTCATAAGGATATTATATGGAGAACTGTGAATGTTTCTGATGGACCTCATTTCAAATTGGACAGCATTGCACAATATTCTGGACAATCTTGTATAAAATTCCCGAAACACCTAACTCCCACCGAAATATTTCATTTATATTTTCCAGAAGAAATTTATGAACATGTTGCTGAACAAAGTAACATTTATGCCTTGCAATGTGTTGATGCTACCTATGACATACCTAAGAGGTCTAGACTCCATAAATTAGAGGAATTCACTGAAAATCAAATTCAAGCTTTTGTTGCAGCTCAAATTGGATGGGTCTAACAAAAAACCAGCTGAGGACTCATTTTTTCAAGATAGCTTTTGGTTGATAAAAACCCCTGGTTTCAGTAGAATTTTCAATAGAGACAGCTACCAACTTCTAAAAACATTTCTTCATTTTAATGATAATGCTCAACAAATTCCCAAAGGACAGGTAGGATATGACAAATTGTTCAAGATCAGGCCTCTGCTTGACATTACATCAGAAAAGTATATGGAGAGCTACACTCCTGGTACAGCCATTGCCATTGATGAAAGCATGGTGAAATTCAAAGGCAGGCTTTCATTCAAGCAGTACCTCCCTTCTAAACCCTCTTCCAAATGGGGAATAAAGGTGTGGTCCATGTGTGACTCTTCTAATAGTTTCATGCTGAAATTCAGGATTTATACAGGTAAAGAGACAATAAATACCGATGATGGACTAGGAGCAAGGGTTGTGAAAGACTTGATCTCAGACCTCACATTCAGTGGTAGGACCATTTTTATGGACAATTTCCATAGTAGTGTAGGGTTGTTCAATGACTTGAAGGACTTGGGGCTTGGTGCATGTGGGACAGTAAGGGCTAATAGGAAGCATCTTCCTGCCAGTATGAGATCATTGAAACAAAAAAAAGGGGATTTGCCAGCTATGTGGATAAACGACGATAAATCCATTATTGCATGTACCTGGCAGGACACAGGGAAAGTCAATATGTTGTCCACTGTGGGGGATACAAATGTAACAGCTGTGACCAGTCGCTCAAAAAGTGGGGATAGGAGTCAGAGAACAAAAACAAAACCAAACATTCAAATATTGTACAACCAGAACATGGGTGGGGTGGATCTTTTTGATAAGTTCTGTACTACATATCGTTATGGCCACAAGAGCATGAAGTGGTATCAACCAATATGGCACTTTTTGATTGAAGTTGGATTGGTGAATGGTTGCATAGCCTATAATATGCAAGAGAATATAAAACCACTATCACACAAGCAATTTCGTGAAGCAGTTATTGATGGACTACTTGAAAATCACGAAATGATTACCCCCAAAGTTCGCCGTGGGAGGAGGTTGAGCAATCCACTTGCTATTGAACGGCTTTCTGGTAGAATTCATTTTCTCAATCAATTTTCTGATAAGTCACACAAACCTAATTGTGCAGTGTGTGCTATAATGCCATCATCTTGCAAGATGAAGGGAAAAGGTCTGTGTAAGAGGAAGCAGACAACATACTTTTGCAAGACCTGTGTTGATAATCCTCCTTTGTGCATTGTTCCATGCTTTGGAACATATCACACCAAAAAAGATTACAAAAAAATTTGCAAATGCTAAGAAAGAATACAAAAAATGTAAATATTGTTTTTATAGTTGGAATAAGCAGTTTAGGATAAGGCTATTGATAGGAATTAGACAGTGATTGGGAATAGGAAATTTAGATACATTTTTAGGGTTAGGGTTAGGGTTGTTTATGATAAAAATAAGTAGAGTAGGTAGATAATAAAAATGTGTTGTCAGCTGAATTAGAAAATAGTGAAACAATGTGATAGTGCTGAAAACAATGTTAGTCAAATCTCCCATCTTGTGATGCGTCCAAAATCTGATACTGTATTGCTGATCTGATGCAATGGTGAGTTATAAAATTTTTGTAAGCATGCAATTACTTTTTTTGTTAGGAAATATACAGTATGAATAATTTATAATACTATTGCTTACATTTCTGAACGATTCCAGAGAAAAACAAAATTTTATAATCGGATAGGTAAATTTTGAGAAAAAAATAATAAAAATGTCAAAAAACTCATAAAAGAATATATTTTATGCATTTTTTCCACATTATATGATACTCTATGAGGTAGCAATGCATTATAATAGGAGAAAAAAAAATAAAAAAATTTAACCCTTCATAATTGCAATTTATGGCAGATAGCTTTAGAAAAATTACGCAGCGGAAAGGTTAAGGAAGCAGGCAGGTTATTTTTTGTATTACTTTTTGGGGAATCAATAGCTTTAAATAAGGAGAAATTATGTGTTTTAAAGAAATTTTTATATTATTATTATTATTGGGGAAAATATATTTTATAGAGAGAGCTATTATATTTTATGGGCCTAAACTGCCAAAATTTAGTCATAATTATTTTGTATATATGGTTTGAGAACAGTATGTTAGCTAGTTAGAAACTGACAATTGAAAATATGAATATTATTATTATATTATAAGAGCTCAAGTAATAAATAGGCTTGTAATGTCCATAGGCCTATCCTCATTTGTGTCCTTACTCTTGGAATTTTTGGCATCTTTGATTATCCAGTTTGTTAAGCGGTGAACCTCTGATGTTCTTCCAGATCCATAATCACGGATTCAGGACGTTGGACGAATTCAGTGCAGCTTTCCTGGAACAATATTGGAGTAAAAATAGACAAATGGATGCACTAGCCAATATCATTGCTAGCGAATATAATTCTAGGACAGACGACACATGCATCAATTTTGTTAATATCCTTAAACTGGAAAATGCTCAATTAGATGAGCCAATGTGTGATTCAGTTTTAGCAAATATTATCGTAAAAAAGCGACCTTTCCAAGTCAGAACAGCATTAACTACACAGCCAATAACTAGTTGCAAACAGCTGATAGATTATTTACATAATATACAATCTATGATGGCAATATCAAATCACCAGTCAGATCAAATGTATGCACAGAATCAACCTAATTCAAAAATTAATCAGTACACCAGCCAAGCCCATGAATCAGTACCATATGATTGCTCACGACCTACTCCTCAATTTGAACGCCGAAATGATCATAAACACAATAATAATTGGAACGATAGAAGTTTTCAAAATCGTCAAACAAACCATTATCCACAGCAAACCTATCGAAGATATTATTATTTTGGCCATGATCGATTTAACACAAATAGTGGTTATGCTCACAATAATTATAACAGGAATCATAAACCGCCACCTCATCAAATAAGTACAAACTACACCGTAGAGCATGCGTCCAGATTAAATCAACTAAAAACACAATAACCCACCACCAAACTCAGAGAAGACTACATCTAAACAATTACGAATATATGATACCCCGATACAACCCACATAAGTTCAGAGAAAATAGATAGAGGGAATAAGGATACTACAGCATCATATGCCACTTTTAGAAACAACTTACCGAAAATATTATTAGAAGAACAGAAGCCAATACCAGATAACCACCACCAAAAACCAGCCGCAAGCAACAACCCTTTTTAAGCATACTATTCCCCACCGAGGAATCACTACCAAAAATAAACAGTTGCCAGGAGGAGACCGCCACCATGTATCCGCACACTGCACCCGCGCGTCATTCGACCACACGGCAAACCAAGGACCCCATGGAAGAACAAGAGGACGGCATCCAGGACAAGAGGAGCGACCACCGCAAGGCCTGGAGACGGAAACGCCCGAGGAAGACACCGGATGACCGACTACAGGACAGACTACAGGAGAAAAGAGGCATGCACCGCAAGGCCCGGAGGCAGAAAAAACGAAGGAGGAACCACGCGCGCGCATACCGGCCGCATGCACGCTTCAAGAGGCAACGGAGGACACCGGACCGAACCAAGGATGGAGGACAGAGGGTCGACGGCATGCATCCGCGGCACATACGCTTCAAGAGGGCAAATCAGCGATGTGACTGGCAAAATGGACCTAATAAATGTGATAAAACTGGAGCTGCTTACGAAACTACGATTGATTCATGTGTGGATGATAATAATAAAGTGGACTATTTATGGAGGTTGATAAAGAACAGAAAGTGGTTAATAAGATTGGAAGAAATAAAAAGTAATATAAATGAAGTGAAAGTACCTGGATATTATATGATAAGAGATTATACTATTAAAGAGATAATAAATGTTTCGATATTTCTACATGCTATATTATCAAATTTGAAATAAATATGATAAGTAATCAAGAGAAAACGTCATTATCAGAAGAATTACTGACCTATCATGATAAATCCAATCTTGACCTAGGCCGCATGGCAACAATCCAGCGTTTTAATTCCTTCCAACTGTCCGAAGCCTGCAACAAGCAAAAGAATAATTTAAAAGTATGTAATTTAATAATCTACACCATATAAAATAAGACACAAACGGGTATAGTAGAGGATGAATTGAGTAGATTACCTCAAATGTGAAAAATGTGACGAATAAGGTTAGTTTTGTGCTGTAGAACGCAAGGCCAGAGAATATGACGTCAGAAAGCAGATATCCAGAACTAGTAGACTAACAAGGCCATCTAGATTGAATGTATGTAGAGCTCAACATATGATTATGGAAAAATATTGCACCCAAAAACGTTATTTAGCATTGTTATTATTGTATTTATCAATGTAATTATATTTATTTATATGTTTTATATTTATTACCATTAGTTTATGCCATGTTTGTTACTAAAAAACCTCAATTGAATGCTAGTTACCACAAAAGCCAAAGAACCATGTTGCAAAAGAAAGGAAATGTACCCGATATATGGAAAATTATTTATATTAAGACCTAGGAATTACAATAAAATATAAGCCCCAGAAAATTTGTACATCGAAGTTATTGTTTGGAAGGAATCTTTTATAAGAGAATCTCAAGTGTAATGTATGGAGTTAGGTTGGCGGCCTTGCGAGCGGCAAATTTAAAAATACTGTGTTACAATTGTTGAAATAAGGAATATGTCTAAGATGTTATATTTATGATATTTTTGTATTGATAAGGAGAATTTGTTATTGTATTTGATAGAGGTCTAAGGGGGGTGCAGCAGATAAGATCTGCAAACTATTGTAAAATTTTGAGAGTATATTTTTGTAGACAAAGTATGGAATATGTCGATGTGTTGAAGGATGGATTTTCATTAAAAACATTGTGATTCTCAAATATTTTGAATTCAAATCCAGGGGCGCGTGTAACATATTGTAATTTGGATAGATAAATAAAAATCCCCAGCTGAAATATTTATAGGTCTGAGTGGAGTAATTGGCTAATTTCGCCAAAGAGATAACATAGAGATTAGATAATATCAGACGTCCTGGCTGAACTGTACAACAACCTAAGAGGAATTGAAATAAAATTCTGCTAATATATAATATTATATAAAATATTGAAAATTGAGGTTAGGCATAAACATTTAGTGATCGGCGACCTAACGATCGACCGAGCCATACAACGTAGAATCTGACCAAACACCTTGGCAGAAATTCATTGTGGCAAAACGGTATGCAATTTGAGGAACTAAAGGTCTCATGTGGCTAATTATTATGATGTATGAAACAGATAATAACCTATAAAAAGCTAGTGACCAGGCGCATGAATACTGGAATAATTTGCTTGCACCAATCAAATAATGGCAATTGATAGGCGGCAATAGTGAGCCGATTCAAAAATATTTGTATATATTTCTACAAATGAATAGAGTTTATGAAAAAATTGTTGTATAGTCTATGTTTTGGATATGGCCCGAAGGCAAAGAAATTATTATATATATAACATAAGTAATAGTTTAATATTTTGGCATGGTCTATTTGAGCCTTGAATGGCGGAGGACTAGAATATTCAAATTTTATGCAAATTTGAAAATCGGAAATGAGAATTGTAAAATTGAGAAACGAGAACGACACTCGCCTGCCAACTGCCACCATGAGAGGTCACTAAAAATTATAGAGCGTAATACCTTGCTATATCTTGTAATAACTTAAAGTTAAATTGAATTACTAAATTTCTTATAAGACTTTGTGTTGCTCTTATAAAGCAAAAGTCATTTTAAAATAATTTTGTAACCCCTTGGAAGAGACGACTCCGGCTACAATATCTTATAAGACTTTGTGATGCTCTTATAAAGCAAAAGTCATTTTTAAATAATTTTGTAACCCCTTGGAAGAGACGACTCCGGCTACAATAATCCAGGACCACCAGGAGTTGGATCGACATCAGCAGCTCATAAGAAAATTCCGACATGTGAGTGGAAAATATTGAAATAGTGATAGGGCGCCCTCAGTGCTTCGAAATTGAATAAGAATCAAAGCTAGCTTGTCGAAAGGGTTTTCTTATAAATTAAAAATTTGGTAAAAAATACTTGCACAAGTAAATGTAGTATTAAAGGTATTTTATTGGAAAGTAACGAATCAATCTACATATCAGAAGATCTATAAATCAAAGAAGTATAAAATCTAGGCTGTTAATACACATTCATATGGTCATTAGTTTCTGCAATATAATTTGTGATAGTCTGTTTGTGATTAGCTCTGATTCACTAGATGAATTGCTCTTTTATTCCTTCAGGTGCCGAATCTCGCACCCTGAGATAAAAAATATATTTATTGCAAAAAAATCTATTAGATACTATAGAATTTAATATATATATATATTTGGATTACTAGTTGTCAATTTATCAAGCTGATTTTAAGAATCTAATTTAAATGGAATTGTCCGAGTCGACAAGTATTGGCAAGCTGATATCGCAGCTACATGCAAATAAATGCATATGATCATAAAAATAAAAGCACATGGTAACGTTTCGTGCTATAAAATTCAAAGAATAGTATTTAGCCTGTGATATTTTATTGATTTCGATTATTGTGTCATCTTATATTATATATTTTTTGTCGCTCTATATATTTTTTGCTCTGATTTATTTTTTCTCAATATTTGTTAATATATGTATCAAATTGTTTATGGTGTGCAATTTATTTTTTAGTCCTCAATACTATAGGATAAGTACCATATATATATATTTTTTAATGAATTATCAGAATTATTGTGGAAGCTCATATCTGGGCCTATAAAGATTTTTATGAGACTGTATCCTAGTAAAAACCACGACCTTATTTATAATTGTTAAAATATTTCATGCTCTACCGACTGATGCCAAGCAGGAGGCTAATCGTTATTTAACTATAAAAAATAACGTGACAATGTAAACAATAGCTGAGATTAATTTTATGTGCTATGTAGGTGGTAAGCAAGAATAGTGTATAGATATACCATCCTTGGGTGGTAAGTGCAGTATAAACAACATATTTGAAGAATAAGGAAGGAAAGTGGTGCACTTACCATCTTCATTCACTGATCATCCACATTCTCCTTCCAAATAACTGATGGTATACCCTGCACTTTCCAAATTAATCTTAGCTTCTCCTTCATTTGGCTTCTGCATCGAGATTGGTATTATAATCAATTTTGAATAGATAGATATTGGTTAAGTTTGCAGAAGAATATCACAATGAACAAAGGAAACAGAAAATGTGTACAATCTAATAAATAACGAGAAAGCTGAAAATAACTATTAAAGTATTCAAGCTAATCCTAATTATTATGATGATAAAACAGTGATTGGAAAAATATAGGCCTATATTATAATTCAAAGTATTACTATGAGAAATACATTCAGTACCAGTAGTATAAAAAGGAGACTTCCCTAGTGGAAGAGATCCATAGAAATCGATAGAAAAACTCTATTGATATCAATATATGCTCATGGATATCAATACATGTTCATGGAAATCAATAGGAGTTCATGGATATCAATACCCATCACGGTAAATACAGTCAATGAACTTCTATTGATATCACACTGTACGTTCAGTGATATCAATAGGTGCTCATGGATATCGATAGAAATAATGGGAAATACAGTCAATAAAAATCTATATTGTTATCACTGAACTTTCAGTGATATCAATAAAAGTGAATGGGTACCATTAGAAGTGAATACAAATAAATAGACATCATGGTAAATACAGTCAATGAGCATCTATATTGATATCAGTAAGGACCGGTTTCTAAGCTCTCAGGATGATATTACCCATGTTAACACACAATGAGAAAATCATGTTTCTTCATGTGAATAAAAAGTGAAAATGTTAAAAGTGAAAATCAAACATTTTTTCAACTCTCAATTTAGGCTTTCTGACCAACAGTTCGGATGTAAAATTGAATTTCAACCCCTTTCTATCTGTTGCAAAATCGTTTACAGCACACTGTTATCGGATAAAAAAATTTTCATACCAATTACATCTTTGATGGAAATTTTTTTGAATTTTCCAAAAAAGTCTGACTTTGAACTTTCTGTTAATTAATCCGGGTGCAGAAGTGAATTTCCAGCACTTTTTGTATCTTGCAAAAATCATCTACAATGCACTGTTAACAATATATAGAACTTTTGCCATAATTTTAAATGCATTCAAAACTTAGTAATCATTTTGGCAGATTTCAAATTTTCCTGAAACAACGTATTTTTGATGACTGATTCGGGTGTAGAAATGAATTTCCAGCACTTTTTGCCTCCTGCAAAAATCGTCTACAGTGCACCATTAACAATATTTAATATACCTTTCATGGTAATTTTAAATGCAGTTAAGAACTTAGTAATAATTTTGGCAGATTTTCAATTTTCTTGGAACAATTTATTTTTGATGAGTGTTTCGGGTGTAGAAGTGTATTTCCAGTACATTTTGTCCTCTGCAAAAATCCTGTCAGATGTGCCATTAACGTGCTACTGACGTTTAAATTTAAAAAAAAAATGATTTAATCATGAAAAACTCTGAAAAAAATTATGAACGTTTCTGTTCATATTGTCAATCTTATCCTAGAATTTCAAATGATTCTATCAAAAATTGGAAAAGTTATACCACTTTTTCAAATTATATCACAGTTTATGGGGAAAATCGTGCAGTATCTGAACTATGGTATATACACTTCATCTTTGTCACAAAGATCTTGCAGTTTTGGTCTCCATCCAAAGTAGTAGCGCTATAAATGGCAGTCTCACAGAAGCAAGTTCTCACTGAAACAAGGTGTTTCACAGAAGCAAGGTCAGTGTCATAGAGACAAGGTAGCAAATGTAGGAAGAAGTTAGGCGTGTTGCCTACATCTGAACTTGAAGGCACTCCATTATTTGTTCTAGTAAATTGAATGTCTGCTGTTTTTTAATCATGCAGGTATATGATTATGATTGAAGGTTTATCATAGGGATGGGTTGGTAACCTATTAGAATCAGATGGAAGATAGATAGAATCATGAAGATAACTTAAATGAATAAATTGAGTTCTATGTAAATGTAATTATTGTGATGAATGTAAATATTTCTACCAAACTGACAGACAGACAAAAGATATTTATTTCAGAAAAAATGCACTTTACATACAAAGTAATTATCTTATGTACTCATTATTAATATAAAACAACAACAAAGAATAAAAATGAATATTCTCGTTACCACATTGCAAAGGATGTTCAGTGAGGTCTACTGTTATCTGGACTACTAGACTATTGTAACTCGTAATGTCAGATTGAGTAAGATAGTGCCAAGATATCTAATAAGTATATATTAAACCTTCAACCCGAAAGAATAATCAATATGAATATGAAATGGAATATAAAAAGCCAAATAGCCTACCACTGACCTATTCATCACCGCTTCCTAAAAACCACATGGCCAAAATGGTTTTTCATTATAATTCCTTCTTTCGTAATAAATTGTTCATGCTTTTGTACTCCTGAGCGAAGCTCGGTCCCCGATATTATGAGCTAATCATCTCTTCTTTTTCCAAGCTGCGGTCTCGAATTGTAAATTCAAATTAATATAATATTAACTGTTTGTATATCATGTGATGTTACTTAATCACATGATAACTGTTTGATAAAATAATAAGTTGTTTACTGAGTTTAGTTTGTTATCTACGTGAATAAAGATGGTTGCTTCAAATGGCTAAGAATTTATTAAGATATTTAAACATGGCGCAGTCAAGGAAGTGAACAGAAAAGGAGAATAATTGAGTGAGTGAACAACGACAGGATTGAGTGAGTAATAAGATTGGGTAATTATCGTATTATTATATTTTTTCTTAAAGACGAACATGGAATTCAACAAGCCAGAACCGTTACTATGCAACGGGGAAAATGTTTCACAAAATTTCGAATTATTCAAGAAATATCGTAAATTATTTTATAGCGACTGAACAATAAAAAAATCCAACCAATTCAAGTTGCAAGATTTAAAAACTTGTTAGGCAATGAAGCTTTGATTTTATATGAATCGTTACAAGATGTGGATGAGCCAGAAACGGTAGAATCAATGTTAAAAATATTAGAGAGCTATTGTTTACCAAAAAAGAATGAGATCATGAATGTATACAATTTTATAGCTTGCAAACAAGAGGAAGGTCAATCATTTAATTCATTCTATGCAACTTTGAAGGGGCTAGTGACAAGATGCGAATTTGGGGAACAAGAGGATAAGTTATTGAAAGCTATGATCGTTGGAAAAAATAATTGATTATTGTCGCAGTGTTGAAATAGGTGAAAAACATGAGAAGTCAATAAATGAAGAAAAGTCACGAAAGGAAGTGCACCCAGTTTCCAAGTATGATAAAAGGATAACAAACTCATATCAGAAGATTGTATGCGGCTATTGCGGAATGCAGCATGTAGAAGGTAGGAGCTGCCCAGCGTCTGGTAAAAGCTGTAATAAATGTGGTAAGATGAATCATTTTAGCAAAATGTGCCTGAATAAAGCTAGGAGAAATGATTTCAGAGTGAGTGAGCAAAGGCTACCTCAACCATTACATAATGTTGTGGAAAATCCAACAGCAATAGAAGAAGCTCACGAGTTTATTGATTCAGTATATCTAGTTAACACTGTCAATGAAAAGGCTTGGTTCAAAACATTATTAATTGAACATAAACCAGTAAACTTCAAATTAGATACAGGAGCAGAAGTGAATATATTGCCATATGAAATTGTGAAAGACAGTGTGTTATTGAGTAGGTTGAAAAAGAGTAGTGTTCGATTAGAAGCATACGGAGGATTTAAAATTTCACCTCTGGGTCAGTTCACTGCTCAAGTGGAATCAGAAAAAAGATTTGATTTGATAAACTTTGTTGTGGTCAAAGAGAGTACAGTACCGATTCTAGGCCTTGAAGCTTGTATTCAGTTGAATCTGGTGAAACGAATTGATGAAGTTCAGAAGCAAGTAGAAACAACAATGTGAAGGATAGAACGTATTTTTTTGAAACGTATTCTGATGTGTTTACTGGCCTTGGTTGTTTCCCCGACAAGTGCAAAACTCGATTAAAAAAGGACGCAATGCCACATGCCAGTTCAGCGAGACGTATACCAATGAAGATTCAAGACAAATTTAAAGAAAAAGTTGATTTGAGCATGGCGGATATGGTTCATTGTGTTACTGAGAATGGCGAAGTTGAATTTTCAGAGAAACGCTTGAATAAATTGGTAACAGAAACACAGAATGATGATGTTCTTCGGAAAGTTATAGATTATTGTGAAAATGGCTGGCTTAATAACATAGTTGATGGAGGAGAACTAAGGCATTTTTTCAAAATAAGAAATGAAATACAATTTAGCAAGGTCTATTGTATTATAATTCAAGAATTATTATACCCAAGAATTTGAGAGGTTTTATCTTGAATAGGCTCCATGAAACGCACTTAGGAGAAACAAAAATGAACAGCATTGCCTCAAAATATTATTATTGGCCAGGAATAAGAGCAAACATAAAAAATCTGGCTGAATCTTGCACGCATTGCCAAAAATATAGAAGGTCCAATGTAAGAAGTCCAATGCTTTCTCATGAAATACCCGATTTTCCATTTTTAAAAATTGGAGTGGATATAGCTGAAGTAAAAGGAATAGCTTATCTCATAGTTGTGGATTATTATTCAAGGTGGCTTGAAATAACAAAAATGAACAGTAAGACAAGTTCGGCTGTTAAATCTATTTTATCCCAGTTATTTGGCAGGTTTGGAATTCCGCAGATTATAATAGCTGATAATAATCCGTTTGGCTCCCAAGAAATGATACAGTTCGCAAAGGAGTGGGATTTTAAAATTATTACAATAAGTCCTCGTTATTCTCAGTCTAACGGCTTAGCTGAAAAGGGAGTGAACATAGCAAAGACTATGATAAGAAAGTGTGCTGAAAGCAAAACCGATTTAAACTTGAGTTTGCTTAACTATCGGAATAGTTGTGTTGCGGGTCTCAATTATTCTCCTGCTCAGTTAATGTTTGGTCGAATGATAAGAACAAAGTTCCCTTATCCTCAAGATAGTTTGAAACTTCATCAACTTCCTCGGGAAGAAATAGCAGTGCAAATGAAGAACCATAAATTCCAACAGAAAGAAACATACGATAAGCAGTCACGGAAACATGTATCTTATTTCAAAGAAAATCAGCCCATTTATATCCAAGATTGGAGAACAAAATTATGGGAGCCTGGAGTAGTTATTAATGAAGCTGATGCCCCACGGTCCTATGTGGTGAAGTCCAATAGTGGAAGAATATTAAGAAGAATGAGAGGTTTTTAAGAAGACGATGAAATCAAAGGAAAGGTTGAAAAAGGAAATGTTTGAGAAAGTAAAAGGGGAAGATGTTTGTATATCATGTGATGTTACTTAATCACATGATAACTGTTTGATAAAATAATAAGTTGTTTACTGAGTTTAGTTTGTTATCTACGTGAATAAAGATGGTTGCTTCAAATGGCTAAGAATTTATTAAGATATTTAAACATTAACTTCAGACAGTCACAGAGTAAAGCTGCGTTAACACCAATAGATTCTATAGATTCTATTAGATTGAACATAACTTATCATACACATGATGAACATATGTGTTTTTCAAGTGCCGTTCAATCTATAATAATCTGTGAGGATTAAGTTATTAACATTTTGTTAATAACTTTGGTGTAAACACAGCTTTAGATGCCAAGATTTATCATGACGTTCCGAGTTACGGATGATAATGTCAATGAAAAACTTCATTTTCCTCATGAAATCTTTCCCATAGAAATTTTAACAGATTGTTGTTCGACAAGCGTCTCTACATGTTACAAAATGAAAATTCCAGTGAAAAACAAAAAGTGCCACTTGATAATTCCCAAATCATCTTTTTAAATGTAGCTCTGATTCAACTGAGCAATAACTTTCTGAACTTACTGAGTTAATATTTAAAATTATCATAAGCGCAATGTGACTTGGGATTCCATCAATTCAGGATTATATCGGTATTCATTTTTACAGGATTGAAATAGAGCAACATTTAGATTAGCACACCAATAGATTTTATTTGTAACGAAGTGAGTTCATTACTTACATATCAATGTTATACTCTTTCCATCATGATATAGTATATTGACGACTACTGCAAAACATGTCTGGTAGCCTGGTAATGTAATGTAATGTAATGAAATGTGATCGTATAGTTGATTGGAAGTCTCCAACCAGCCTGATCAGATTTCTTAGTGGGGCCATTGGCAAACATTTTAAAAAAGACCTGATATTATAACAATGACTTTATTCCTAGTGGATAGCATTTCTAGTAGATGGCTGAATATTCTCGTTACCACATTGCAAAGGATGTTCAGTGAGGTCTACTGTTATCTGGACTACTAGAGTATTGTAACTCCTAATGTCAGATTGAGTAAGAGCTTGAAATTTATCCCTATTTAGTGTACTCCATGTTCAATAATCTGCCCCTATCTTATATTAGAAGAAACTGACCTCTGAATAAATAAAAAACGCCCAAAACTAATTCTGAATGAAAATGCTTATTATTCCGTAAATTAATTTTCAAATTGTTGAAAATGTGATATTCAGTGCTAAGTTTATAAATAGTTTTTTTTTCAATGTATGACTTAATTTATTCAATTGTACTGAGTAATGATAATTATGACTTGATAAGACTGATTTGATGAAGACTACACTATTCATAAGATGACTACTAAGATGTTATGAATATTGAATTGCTCATTTATTGTATAACAGACTATAAGCTGAATTCTTTAGACAAGGCCTAATCGCCTAATATACATCCAAATTGTTTGTATTTATCGGTCAATATATTTCTTATTCATAGACGCCAGCTACGAAAGGGGTTTCAATTTTCGTAGAATGAGCACGTTTTTCAAAAAATGTTGTGATTTCAAATTCAAATTTCGTTTATCACACACATATACGAGAATTTGGAATTAATGAGAAAGTGGCCCGGAATAAGGTTTATGATTTTTGTTCTTCTGTATTTATACTAAGTGACGTATCAGTGATGGCTCTTGAACTGTAGGCTTATTATTAAATAACGAGTTTAGAGCACCGGGAAAATGGGATTTATATTTTATCATAATAAATATTCAAATTACGTTTCCAACCCACAATTACTGTCTTTTTGTCATGTCCTTAAAGTAACTGAAAACCATATCGGTTGGGACTAATCAAGCTTCATTATCATGTGTGTGATAAGAGAGAGAGAGAGAGAGAGAGAGAGAGAGAGGAGTGAGAGTGAGAGAGAGTAAGAGAGCCCGAAGGAAAGGGTATGTGTGAGAGAGTGATGTGGTTGAGTGGGAGTGAGAAAGTTCGATATTTATATATGCTATATGGTGGGTGAGGAATAATAGGTGTCCCTCCCTTATGCGACACTCACAGATATATATATAACTATAAATACTCATTCAGTATTACAATGCCTGTTTCCATGAAATAAGTCGAATGTTTCCCGTTAGGTACTTCTAGAAAGCCCGGTCAATTAGTCATCGATGGTGTCCTCAGGTAGAACTACCCTGCTAATAGACTATGTTCACTGAAGTGAAAAACCAAAGTTAACCAAATGCTTCTATTTCTAAAAATTCTAGTGCCAGGTATAAAGTTCTGCACTTTGGCGGCAGGAAATATTTAAAATGTGTTTTCCATATTATACCCTTCCTGGAAAAAAAAAGATTTTTAGTTAGTATTGTTTGCCTCCCCTCTACGAGGATGCTACCTATGCCTTTGCGTTGCGAGTTCAATAGTTGATAAAACACATTCAGTCGACATGGGATTGGTCAAGGAAATCATAACGCTCCGCAATACTACATTATACCATATTGACCTACATTATACCATATGGATTTTTCTATCGGGTGACCTCCAGCGACCAATCCTTGGGTCTACTCGCCCTTCAAAGCCATAAGCTAATAAGGATAATAATAAAATTGAAATTTGTATTTATATTTTTTGTGTAATCATCCCCATGATAATTTATTGATCTTTATTATTCATCATCTTACTAATAATTTATCTTTCTTTTAATATTTTACTAGGATTATTAGGCCAGTAGGCCTACACACATGATTTTTCTTTGAGTACTAATTGATTCTTGACAACAAAATATCTTTATAATAGATGGCTGTATGTTTCCTACTTGGTTAAAAAGAATCATTTATCAAATAAATATGAAATTTAAGAAGCAATTAAGTAGATTACTACTGCTTTTCAATACTACATAATTTGCAAATGATATTTAATTTTATCAATTAATATTATTATTTTACCGTTGATACGATAATGATGTAACATGGTATCTTTTGTACATGTATATATAGCCTACTTTGTTTAAAAGTGATAGATTATTTCGATAATTTTTGTTTTTAGGCAAATTTTCAATACAGAACAATTTTTATAAAACTTGTATTTATTATATCTCAGTTTATCCCTCTATGAAGAACAATCTATATAGTCAATTTGACCACTTGACAAGTAAATCACTGATCGAAACTTTGAAACCTATATTCTGTATTTTTGAAAAGCTTTTTATTCAATTCAAATTTGGAAAATCAGTAAATACTATAGAGTGAATAGTAAATATTATAATAAGTAAGTAGAATTGATCCCGTCAACCATATCCTATCGTAGCCTATTTACAACTAATTTTCTTTGCAGATGTGGTTCTGGTTTAAGATAGTATTTCTGTAGAAGTACACTATTAAAGTGTTGGTATATAATTATAGTATGAACGATTTCTTTTTGTATCCAAGTTCATACATCGTTTTGTTCCACTTTTTTGTTGTATTTGTATCTGTGGAGAGAAAAATTATTTTATTTTGTTTAATTACTGAGAGAAAAAACAATATTGAACAACAAGGTACAATGGATTAATGTTATAAGCCTCCATAAGTGTAGGGGAGTGTCTCCAACTAGCTTCAAGCTTGCTTAACCCAACTGTCCAGTTGGGAGTGCATTTGGTAGTGCTTATTTTGGGACTGCATTTGGTAAGTGCATTACATGATGGTGTTTCATGTTTCATATTTATGAACCAGTTACATGCATAGATAGATAGATTAAATAGCATTGACTGCCCACCTAAATCAGGGGGATTTGGAACTTGTCAAAAAATCTAAATGGTCGAACAAAAAAGACACAGCCCAAAGTAACAAATACACAAGACACAGGGAAAGAAAGCATAATACCATTCATATGGAGTAATGTTGAATGTACTCTTCCTTTGAGTAAAGAGCACTCTTAGAGAAATCTTCTTTAATTGAGATCTAAAGTTGCGTTCAATCATACTCTTCATGGAATCAGGTAAAAGCCTCATCGCTTGCAATAGTTCACACGACAGCTGATTTTTTACCAAATTACATTGAGATATTAATTGCATGCGTCATTTCATGCAATTCATAATCCACTCGACAGCTGATTTATGATAAATAATTCTATAGTCTGTTTTTTACGATAATACTGGTGTTTGAAAGAGACTCTTTCTCCTTTTGTTTTATCCTTGAAATGCAAAATTTCAAAAAACCTTGTATATATACGTTGACGCACAATTTAAAGAGTAACATATCTGTTAAATTTCATTGAAATCTATCGCCACGTTTCGCTGTAAATGCGGAATATAAAAATATTTAAACATAAAGTGAAATGCAAAACCGTTGACTTGAATCTGAGACCTCACTTCGCTCGGTCAATGAAACTTTGGATATCTGAGTTCTTTTTAAAGTCCTATGCTATTCTACTTGTTCTACTGAGGTACATTTTGATTTTTTTTTCATAGTACATGGCAGTTTGAAATTAACTGTTCTATTGATTTATTCTAACCTTGTCTACAGAATTGTGAAACTGTGTCATATGAGGCGTACTGTATGTCTAATTTTTTGTTATCCACGTCTGCATCTATTTTCAGTTTGAAGAACTGGATATCAATCTTGATTATTCAAATGTTTTATTGTTCAACATACACACACATTATTTACATTCATATAAAAACAAAATGATACACAATTTCTTTAAACCAATAAAGCCCAAGCTGAGGGGAGAAAAATCTAAATTTTCACATGAAAACATCACTCGAGAATATGTCACCCGGCCTCACAACAGAGAGTCCTAGAGTCCTTGACTTAGATTAGATACGTTGACGCACAATTTAAAGAGTAACATACCTGTTAAATTTCATTGAAATCTATTGCCGCATTTCGCCGTATATGCGGAACATAAAAATATTGAAACAAAGAGAAATTCAAAACCGCCGACTTGAATCTTATACCTTGTCTAGTCTTGACTTAATCTCATAGTTGTACAGTCAGTGCCAGTGAGATTTTCTGCGAACACTTCATTGTTACCATAATATTTAGATGATGGTATTCCTAGATGAAATGGATCGGCGTGAATACACCGAATGGATCGACTCGTATCATTTGAGGATAATGATAATGATGATGGAACACTATTCTGTTAAAAGGAATAGTCTCCATTATGTTCTTAGGGATTTGCTTGTGATCATGTTTCTATAAAGTCGTCATTTTATCAATACGAAGATCAGCCTTCAAAAATTTAGGCCAACTTATACATTTCAACTCACGTTGCTACACGTTTCAACTTAGCAAAATGACATAGGGAATTAGTATTATTATTCTCTAGAGCCCTGGAAATATCCCTGTTATTGTTCTTGGTACCTTATACAAAAGGGACTCCATAATACAAAAACAAAACAGTTGTTGCAGGACAAAGCTGGAGAAAGAAGAAGAAGAAGAAGAAGAAGAAGAAGAAGACGACAGGAGGAGAAGAAGAACAAGCGAGAAGAAGAAGATAATAAAAAGGAGACAAAAGTAGGGGGAACTTGAGAGCGCAAGACCACTTTTTTGCTCGAAATAGCTCCCCCTTTTCCCCCCCTCGCCAATCCCTGTTCTAAAAATAGATTTCCCCCTCCCCTCCCCTCTCCATGTTCTAAAAATAGATTCCCCCTTCCCCTTGCCCGTGGTGATGAGGGGGATGAAAAGAGAGAGAGAATATATCTCTCTCTCCTTTCCAAAAATAGATTTCCCCCTTCCCCTTCCCCAGTGGAGATGAGGGGGATGAAGAGAGAGAAAGAGATATCTCTCTCTCAAATAGAATTTCCCTTCCCCTTCCCATGGAGATGAGGGGTGAAGAAAGTGAGGGAAAAATAATTTCCTTTGAGGGGAAAAATTCCCTATCTATATATACTGACAGATTAAGTGAATCTGTCTCTCTACATCTAATAATTTCCCTTTGAGGGGAAAAATTCCCTAATGCTATACTGACAGATTAAAGTGAATTGAGAAATTCCGTATCACTCTACATCTATACTGTCATATTAAAGTGAATTGAGAAATTCCCTCTCTCTCTCTCTCTCTCTCTCACATCTAATGCTATACTGACAGATTAAAGAGAATCCAGAGAGGGTCAATGATCTAAGTTCTTTTACATTTTTATCTGCAATATCGTACAAGCATTTCCAAAGTTCATTGGAATTTTTAACAACAGATAATGGGAATCATTTGTACAATTATAATGTAGATGGCCGCTGTCTAGTATATCGAGCAGTTTGAATATCTCAGATAAAATTGGAAAGTGTACAATTTCTGTTTTTGTTAACGGTAAATCAGCATCTTGACATCCTGTTGAAATTTAATATTCTTCGCAATTGAATCAAACTCATCAAAGAAATTCCCATCAGAGACGATTAATTTTTTGAATTTTGAAAAACCATAACACTGCATGTTAACGGCTTCCCAGATGTTCGGCATGTGTCTCTGTTCTATAAATTAACAATGTGCACGTGTTGTACCTACAACAGTTGCTTGAAGGGCCTCGTGTCTCGCTTGTATAAAAAGATCACACCACACCGCGTTGCTGTTGACAGGTCTAGCTCTGACCAGTTATTAAACTAAAAAGTGAGTGGGATATTGGAATAAAAAATCATTTGAACACAGAAAATGTTTATTTACACATTTCACCACAACTATTCATAATTTCATCTTCAATTTTTAATAACTTATCTATACACCAATTATGAGGACAATAATAACATAGATAGTCTCTTA